>NC_056625.2:92142612-92320435 GCF_002870075.4 Lactuca sativa | reverse complement strand
ATATTTAAAAAAAGAATTTTTAGATTTTTCCATTTATTTTGTATTTTAAAATTATTTTTTAGAATATGCACAGTGTAATATTCTATTAGAATATTTTAAATATTTTTCAAAAAAAACGGGATTTTTTTTTTATTTTTTTTAGTAATTCAAGTTCCGAAAATAATATTTAAAAAAAGAATGTTTGCATTTTTTTTATTTATTTTGCATTTTAAAATTATTTTTAGATTTGGTCTCACGGTCTCATAAAATTAGAATGGTCTTATATGAACTTGAACCTCTCTCTCTCTCTCTCTCTCTCTATATATATATATATATATATATATATATATATATATATATATATATATATGGGTAAAGTGAATATACATAATAACCTTATATAAGCTTAGGTACTTAACCCCATCAAACTATGTCATTTTGCATTAAATTTTCATTGCAATTATCTAAAGGTCTTAAACTTCATCCCTAAACTTGATTTACTTCAAAAAAAAATTTGAAATTCATCATTATATTTCTCCTACATCCTTTCATTTATAGCAGTAAGATATGAAGCTCATCAGGTGGTATTCGATAGAAAAACGTGCTGTAAAAGAAAGATATTGGTGAAAGTCCAAAGATTTTGGAAGTAATCAAGTTATGGGGTTGAAGTTTAAGAATCTTAGGCAATTACAATGTAAATATGATACAAACCGATATAGTATTATGGAGTTAGGTACCTAAGTTTATATAAGGTTGTTAGGTATATTCACTTTACCCTATATATATATATATATATATATATATATATATATATATATATATATATATATATATATATATATATATATATATATATATATATATTTCATGAAAAAATATGCAAATAACATTCTGAGATAAGTGATATGTTTTACACTTAAGGTTAACATTCGGAAACAATTGTTGTATTAATGTTTTTAAACTTGCAACGGTTTTAAAGGTGTTTTATCTTTTGATAAAATATGCGACACTTAAAAAAAATGTCAAACTAAATGAGTTTATGTAGCATTTCGTTAAAAATTGTTGGTTTAAACTTTAAATAAAAAAAGCGGGTTTTCGAAAAGTGTTGAATTCGATTCATTTTGTAGTAGTGTTGCGCAAATAGTATGCATGTCTATCGGAGAATAGATTTCATCAACCTCTAATATTAGGCACCTATGACTCATTAATTACCCTTATATTCTACAACGCAGTTTTTAGTAAACTTTTTCTTTAAACCGATTAATACAAAATTATAATCTACTCCTAAATTAAACCTAATACCATCTATATTCACCATATGACTTGAACCCTCAATTTCAAGAAGGGAAGACACAACCTAATACCGCTGGGCTAGAAACTCTTTTAGTCTTTAGTAAACGCCCCTCCAAATATAAGATAATGTGTCTTTGTCGGAGACTGAAATCCAATCCATGATAAATGTCTTTCCAAATACTATCCGGGACACATTCATGAGCCTCTGATGTATGATATACATTATTCACTTATCAGTTTCATGTCAGATACTGTTGTTTAGTCCTTGGAAAATGTCACTCCAAATGGAAAACAAGGCATGTCGATTAGAGATTGAAATTCAATCCCTAATAAGTATCCCTCAAAATAGTATTTATGACTAGTTTATCAATAATTGATACATGAATTGTTAATCAATCTCAAATATTTCAATCCAGTCTTTAATATGTTACCCTCCAAATGTATTTTGGCGCAAAAATGTTTCGTACTAATCAATCTAAAATATTTTAACAAGTTGGGGCTAGCCCACATGGTTAACAAGGAAGTTTCTAATCTAACAACTAACTAGGATGTCCCTGGGTTCAATCCTAGACAAAGGAGATATTTATATTATTTGCTGTTTCAAGAAAAAAATATACCAGTCTTCAATAGGTTTGTTCGGACTCTAATGATTCACACATTGAAATCAATCTCAAATAGTAGCGAGGACTGATTAATCAATCCCAAGTACATGGTATCTGAGACTGATTAATCATTCTCTAAATTTTTAGTCACATATTCCTATTTCACTTGTAGTGTAATTGCATTTTTAAGAGACAATGTGGTTGTATAACTAACATGAACAAATCTTAGAAACCCCTCAACTAATTTTCCTATTTTTTGTTCGACACAACCCAAACAAAGACCTAGTTGTTCATTTTGGGAGACATCACTTGACTCGTCAACAAAGATAACAAAGTAGTCATGATCGAGATCCTTTATAATTCTCATAGTTATTTCTTTAGCACAATAAATAATATAATACTTTTTGAATCGTGGGAGATAATTGATGATTACCTAGTGCATTTTCAAATGTGACGTTTGAAACATATTCATTATGTTCTTTTATCCATTTCAAAAGTTCAATAATTTCCTTTATTGAGAGATTCTTCGTTTTCTCTATGCCCACAAAATTAAAATCCTAGTCATAGTAGATAAATTAAGCAAGATGTTGAGGCTTTTAATCAAATTTGGTACTCAATTTGAATTACTTTATTTGCATTATCGAAAACATGTATTGATTTATTTTTATCATCTCTTAAATTAACATATTTCTCATAAGCATGATTGTGAGCACTTTTAAGTCCACCACCATGTTTTATATACATATCTCGTTTATTCCATAACCTAAATGTCACACCCTCAAACCGGAACGACGGAAACGTTCGGGGGTGGAGGATGTCATTTGTAGTATCACAACAATTGCATCATAGTAATCAAAGTAGACACAACCATTACATTAAGTTATGAATATTTATATCTGATTGAAACATAGTTTGTATACATCAAAAGTATATCAAAAATAAAAGACGTGACTTTATAATTCAGTCTTCTCAAAAATAAAAGACGTGACTTTATAATCCAGTCTACTGATTTCCTGAGAATACAAGCAATTTCAAAAAGAGTATCAACATTAAGCTGGTGAGTTCATAAGCATGTTTTTGTAATTTGAAAACCTGTCTTTGAATCTGTAAAATGTTTTTATGTTTTCCAAGAAAATCCAATATTTTCTAACATATGTGTTCGTTACCGTGTTCTGTTTGAAAACTCGGGCTACCACCATTATGTATAGTATGTTCTGTTTGAAAACCCTGGATACCACTAGTATGTATAGTATGTTCTGTTTGTTCGTTTGTAAAGTTCTGAAGTTTATCCGAGAAAATCCTATATTTTCCCTTGAATGTGTGTTGTTGCTTTAATGGTTCTGAAACTGTAAGCACAAGTAATTTTCCATACTTGTGTTATTAAAGAAACTGCTCCTGAAAAGTATATTATTATGTAAATGTGTTGTTACTACTGGCGAGTTTTATGACCATACTAAAATTGATATGACGTGAATCGGACGCCAATATCCTTTATGAATTTGTCACCCGTAGACCTGTGGTCCTACTGTAGCTAGCAGCAAGGTGCGGGGTAGTCAATCCCGTATAGATCTATACACAAAAGCCACGTTCTCTCTCCATGAGACTCTGGTTCATAAGGGTGGTCCTCCACTTAGTTAAGTTTGTAAGTGCCCAAGGACTTGTCTCCAAATTAGATTAACGACTTTACAAGTAATAATACGAGCAATGTAGTGTTCTTTTGTATTTGTATCTGATTGTGAACTCGTAATGTAATGATAATTATAATTAAACAAATATCTTTTGTTATACCCTTGAGATTCGAAAGTAGCAATGTATATTATAAACTAAATATGTCATAGTTTATATGTTTGTAAGTGTATAAGCTCTGATTTTGTAAAGTTGTATATGAAAATCCCAAACTATACCTATATTAGTTTGCATGTATTTTGTGTACTTGGTTCATGTATTGGTCTGAAAAACTATGCAATTATGTTTTTTCATTGAAAATGTCCCTTATGTTCGGCATGTTACAAAAGGGGTAATATATCTAATTACTTTATAAAATCGTGAAAATCATTTGACTGTATCAATTGCATAAGTTTTAAACTTGTTGAATTCTTTTTGTTTTAGTTCACAAAATCGTTTGTATTTGGCTTGTATTCCCCCTGAAAACATTGAAAAACAGTAAGATATAGGGGTATGAACTCACAAAAAATGAGTGGCACAATGCAAGATCGATATAGGACACTAAGTGTTAAGTGTAGCCTCGAGCACAAACGGATCCTATTTAGCATATAATGATACATATATGGATATAATTAGTGTATAATACAACTAATAATGAAAAGTAACACCCTACGAGACTAGGAAAACACTTGGGACAAGTGTTACAATCACATATGATTGTATAAGGGAGTGTAAGGCCACACAAAGGGGTGTACGGTCAGGTGTGCGGCCAGGATGAGTGTATGGCCGCATACTCATGAAAACATGCGAAAATGGTGATTTTATGATGAACAACAAGAGTTTCATGTCTAAAACAAACTATGAAAAGAATACTAACATTTTAGAAGCTTGATAGGGTATTTAGATTTCACAACTTAGTGTGTGTCCTTGGTGTTCTTGGTGAGAGATGAAGACCTAGTCAAAGATGAAATTAATGAGATGAAAACATGGATTTACTACTAGATTAAGGAATGTAGCAACAATTCAAGATGAGAAACACTTACATCCTTGAAGATCTTGATGAAAACGTGATGAAGGTAGAGATAGATATAGAGAGTGTGTGTGTGTATAAGACTTCAAGAGTGTGAAAAATGAGGAAAATGGCTAAGTATCATATATATATATATGTATATATATATATATATATATATATATATATATATATATATATATATATATAGAAGTGAGTGTGTGGCCGCACACCCATGTGTGCGGCCGCGCACTCCTCATGAAGGAGTGTTTGGCCTGAAATTGCTTGCTATGGTTCAAAGAAACTCATCTTTAGACCTATACCTTGATTGTACAATGCTTAGAACACTCAAATGGACACCAAGTAGGGCTAAAAGATAGATTTTAAAAAAACGAGTATGGGTTTGATTGAATTGAATTGTCTTACCAAAAGGAGATTTCAGGTTGTCACACTAAATCTTATATTAACAAATGCATCTCTTCCTATATTAGAATGAAATATATTTGTGAACAAGTAACCAACGGAAGAAAGCCACATCGTTCTTAATACTATATTCTAGCCAATCTCAGTTGCAAATCAAGAAACACTAAATCGGTGTGGACCAACAATGTCTCTTATAGGAAATGTGCGACTTTTTTGTTGACAATTTTTTTTTAAAAATATACGCTTTCCTAGCAGAATTTCGTTGATTAGAATGACAATCCATAATGTTTGTACTTTTCCACATCGTGAGAAAGAAGGTCAACATCGTAAACCAATTCGTTTTCATTTAATGATACAAACCATCAAAATTTATATCAATAAACGAGAATATGAAGTGTCTTAGAACTTTTTAACATAGATGGTATAAGATCTAATTGTTTTCCTTTCAAAATGTTGATATATGTCTTACTCATTGTTTCAAATTTCGAACAATACCTATCATATAAAATTATGAAAATCAATATTCAGTAATCTATGATTAATAACAAAGCATCAAATTTATCACACAAATCAAACCCTAACAACTTAACTTCAACATAAACAATTTAATGTATTAAATATCATATTCTATAAAACAGTACACACATTCACTAAATATCAAAAAAATTATTAAAAAGAAAACATACTTTTTGGTTAAGCCATAATGACAATGTTCAAATCTGTTTCTCTAACTCATAGTAAGTGTTTGTTTGTTGATAAGACGATGAGTAAAGACTTTAAATTCCAAATTTTAAGTCAATCAAATTTAGGTAATGGTTTTTTTTTTTTTGGAATACCCAAAAAAGTTTTTTTTCCCCACAAACTACTATGTTTTGCAATTTTTTCCGTTTTAGATATAAAAGTTTTTTTTTTTTCCAAAATAAACCAGAATTAAACTATTCATTAATGGAGTTGTTTATCAACATGTAACCCTATTCTCTAAGTGATGTGCCCTTTAAACATCGATCACCTAAACAAGTAATTGATTCTAAAATCCTAGGTCATGCTTATTATTATTATTATTATTATTATTATTATTATTATCTTCTTGTACACCATATTAGGTCCCCTAAAATGAATTCTTTTTCAAGCTAAAAACATAAACTTAGTAAAAAAAATATTGAAATTGAGTTTTGTTATTATGAGGATGAAGCTCCATTATATTTATATTCCTAGCTTGAAGAAGAAACAATTCCAAAGGACCCAATATGATTACAAAAAGAAGTAGTAAAATCGGTCATTCTTATAGTTGACCGAAGCTTAAGGCGCATGTGTTAGTTAAGGGGATATATGATTGCCATTGGTAACCGACTCTATTAATGAAATAATAAAGAATATATTAAAGTTAAGTTTAATTGAAAAAACAATTTAGGTCTTAGACGAAAAAGAAAAAAAATGCAAAACATAAGGTATTTTATGAAAAAAAAAATCAATTATATGTTGATAAGCTTATGAAATAACAAATAATATATCAACATTAGCTTTTTTTATTTTTTTAATTAAACCTGAAAAGAAAATCAAAACATACCACTTTTTGTAAAAAAAAAAACACCTAAATAATGGTTTACTTGACTAGTAGATTATTAAATCCACAAAATTAGTCGTTGGCAAGCGGTAGTTTGTAATTGTAAGCTGACAATAAAAAAAATATAGTTTCTAAGTTGGGGTGCAAATAATATCAATTTGTTTATTTATTTATTTTTTTAAATTTAATATATAAAAAAATAAAATAAAATTGAAATTTGTTATATGAGTCCAGTGGGTTATTTATAGACGTATAGTAATTTTATGACTATGATTTTTTTGATGTATTTAAAAAAAAATAGTTTCTCATATATTTACCTGTTACGTCTATATAAATCTTTTATTATATTTCTAATATCAAACAAAAAAACTATTAATTAGCTAAAGTGTATATATAAGAATACTTTGATGAAAAAAAAGAAAAATAATTACGGAAGCAATAACCTTAATGGCATATCCTCATGTATTAACATGAAATTCATTCTTGAACAAGTAACCAACGGAAAAAAGCCACATCATTCTCAATACTATATTCAAGCCAATCTTATTTTCCAAACCAAGGAACCCTAAATCGGTGCGGACCGACAATATCTCTTATAGGAAATGTATGACTTTTTTGTTGACAAAGTTTTTAAGAATATATGTTCTCCTAGCATAATTTCATTGATTGGGATGATAATCTATAATGTTTGTTCTTTTCCATAGATCGAGAGAAAGAAGTTTAACATCATAAACCACCACGTCATCTTAACGATACCTTATTAGTTTTCAAACCACCAAAAATATCAATAAACGAAGAATATAAAGTCTCTTGGAACTTTTAACATAAATTGTAAAGAAATCTTCAGAAATGTCCTACAATTTTACCTTTATTTACGAAAAAGTCTCAAACTAAATTTTGTTTATGAAAATACATGAATTACTGGTAAACATGACGATTTGACCCATTTTTTCTGGTTTCATTACTTACATATTTCGTTAAAGTCCCATTATTTTACTCTAATTTTCGAATAAGTCCCAAACTAAAATTTAGTAATGATTTGACCATTTTCACCATGTAACATACATTTTATCAGCTTCATTGCTGACATAGATGTTTAGTCATTAAATTAACTGATAAGATGAATTCGATGAGTTATATAATGCTACATTTACCGTTAAATTTGATATCCATCACATCGGTTCAATTATGACTATGTATCTAGGTCAGCAATAAAACCAATAAAATGTGTGTCTCAAAGAAAAAAAGGCAAAAAATGAGTTAATGTCTGATGAGATGGATATATTGGGTTACATAGATAGACATTTCGAAATTTCTTATAAACGTAAAAAATGACGCAATTGTTGCTAGTTTATGTAATTATTGCAGTTTTCATAGGATGCATTTATATTACAAAAAAAATATACAATACATCAAGATATCAAATTTTATGGTAAACATAACATTATATAACCCAACATATCCATCTCACCATTTCATTTAATAACTAGGCGTTCAGGTCAGCAATGAAATCAGTAAAATGTAGGTTACATGGAGAAAATGACCAAATCATTACAAAATTTTAGTTTGAGACTTATTCGTAAATTAGTGTAAAATAATGAGACTTTAATAAAATTGATAAGTAATGAAACCAGTAAATCGGAAAAAAAATGTTCAAATCATCATTTTTTTACTAGTAATTCATGTTTTTTCGTAAACAAATTTTAGTTTTTTTTTTTTTTTTTTTTTTTTTTTTTTTTTTTTTGTAAAATATGGTAAAATTTTAGGACTTTTCCTTTCAATTTTTTTTAATATATATTTCTTACTCGTTGTTTCAAATCTCAAACAATACAAGCCATATAAAATTATGAAAATCAATATTCAATAATCTATGATTAATAAAAAAAACATAAAATTTATCGCACAAATCAAACCCTAACAACTTAACTTCGACATAAACAATTTATTGTATTAAATCTCATATTCTATAAAACAATACAAACATTTACTAAATGTCAAAAAAATATTAAAAAGAAATACATACTTGTTGGTTAAGGGGTAATGACAATGATCAAATCTCTTTCTCCATCTCCCGGTAAGGGATTTTTTTGTCAATGAGACGATTAGTGAAGACTCTAAATTCAAATTTTTAAGTCGATCACGATTAGGTATTAAAATAAGTGTTTTTTTTTTCATAAAAGAGCATGTAATTACATAACTTTTCTTTTAAGATTTTTTTTTTCTGCAAAAAAATTATCCAAATTTCACCTATTACCTATTATTGCAGCCTCCAATAGGGAAATTAAGTTTTTTTCTCACAAAACACTATATTTTGCAAATTTTTTTTTTCTGTTTTGGACTTAAAAGGTTTTTTTTTTTTTTTTTTTTTTTTTTTTTTTTTTTTAAGTTAAACCAAAATTAACATATTCATTAATGAAGTTGTTTACCAACATGTAACCCTATATCCCTAACTTGCATGCCCTTTAAACATCGATCACCTAAAAAAATAACCGATTCTAAAACCCTAGGTCATGCTTATTCTTCTTCTTCTTCATTTCTTGTACCCCATATTGGCCCCCCCTAAAATGAATTCTTTTTCAAGTTAAGAACTTAAACTTAATAAATAAATTATTGAAATGGAGTTTTGTTATTGTGAGGATGAAACTCCACTATTTATCTCATGTCCCAAGGTTATTTTTTCAGAAGATGGAGTCCGTTTTCAAATGTAGTCAAAAGGCTATTTTAACAAGATTGAGTCTGTTCTCAAGTATTGTCCAAAGACTATTTTCACAATGTTTGATAGTATGTACATTTTAACAATGCACTGGGACAATTTCGCAAGTAAGTTATTATTTTTTTTACTTTAAGCCCATTTTGTCTCAAGTATTGATCAATGTTTTACATTGCGTACTAAATTTATTTGGTACCGTATATATGAAGGATCTCAAACATTAACTATTTTTACCTTTGTAACCTGCAACATGAAATCACATCCTTTTAACACCGTATAGATGGAGGATCTCATAAATTAGCTTCATTTGGAGATTACAAAGGTTAAAAATAACTAATGTTTGAGATCCTCCATACATACGGTGTCAAATAAATTTAGTTATCATTATAAAATATTGATAGACACATGAGACAAAATGGGCTTAAAGGTAAAAAAATTAATAGAAACTTACTTGCAAAATTGTCTTGTACACTATTAAAATGAAAATAGAATAAGACCTTGTGAATATAGCCTTGGACAACATTTGAAAACATAATTAATCTTGTGAAAATAGCCTTACATAGAGGTGCATATTTCAAAACTAATTTTTTTTTTGAAAATAAAGAAAAAAAAAAATCAAACTGGTTATGTTAAAACTGAACTGTCGGTTAGTGATAGGTTGTAATAAATATTTGAAACCGCTTTTCCCACTATAACCGAATCGAACCATTTTTAACCGTGAAATCAATTTTATAATGTAATTCACTTAAAAAAAACCAAAAAACAGAACCAATTATGATCAAAATCGTACTAGATAAAACCTCTTTTAACCTGTTCAAAACTAGTACTGAAACACTCGATCCTGGAGGTATTACTTTTATTACTTTTATTTATTTAAAAGCTTCAGTTCAAGAATTCTTATCCTACGCAGGGTGTAGGGTAGTCCCCTACGCTGAGCATAGGAGGGAAAATAAATGCACGGTTTAAATGATCTACGCAAGGCGTATATATGACTACGTAGGGCGTAGCAGCCCAGAACCAAAACCATAATTCTTGGGGTTGTGATCCATATTTAAAGGCTCTAACCCGTTGAGGCCCTTCCATTCTCAGCCTCCACCCCCTTTAAGCAGCCACCTCGAAACCTTAATCTTCTTGTGTGAGTTTTGGAGACCCTTGAGTGTTTTGTATGCATCTTTGAAGGAAGAACTCCACTCGGAAGCACTTGGGAAGGTCCAAGCATTGTGGATCTGGAACTTGCATCATATAATCATCCCCCACAAGGTATAAAGTTCTTGCCTTGATGTTGTCTTATGTTGGATCTAGTTATGCTTAAGAATTTCATGTTTTTTGTCCCTATAATCATTAGGGGTATCGTTTCCAGTTTTTTTTTTTTTTTTTTTTTTTTTTTTTTTTTTTTTTTTTTTTTTTTGGGGGGGGGGGGGGGGTTTGCTAAGTCATAAAAATGAGAGCTTTGTCACTCTCATCTATCCAGACATGAGCTTTTGAGAAATAGAAGGCTATTTGGACATAGGGTTTGGATTAGTGCTCTATGTATACATGGAAATGGATAAAGCCAGAGACTTTATCCCATAAGACGTCCATTTCGTATAGATTTAGAAGTTTGTAGTGTTAACCTTCTGTATTAAGCACTTACTTGGAAAAGTTGGACAACAGTGTGCTACGAAGGGCGTAGTTTTAGCTACACTGTGCATAGCTCTTTTCTGTCCTATTTTTTTAGCTTAGGCTCTATGCTAGGCATAGAGCTTCTACGTTGAGCGTAGATTGACTGTTGATTTTTTTGACCATTGACCATTGACTTTGACCAAGCTTGACTTTAGTTCAAATGGAGTATTTTGAGCAGTATATTGAGACTTTGTCCATGTTTATCATATAGGTGACCTGTAGAGTTAGTATTTGGATTTGTGATCAGTTAGTTATCTTCTAGATTACGAGGTGAATTTCTCATTATACTCGTGGGTCGAAGGCACCAATGCCGACCCATTAGATTATATTATGTATCCTTGTGTATAAGATGCTGATATGCTATATTGGTTTGTTAGATTGGTAGATCTGTAAGATTACTTGTATTACTAGTTATTGTTTATCTGTTTGTATTTATCGATATAGTGCAGTTGGGTTGAGGCGGTAATGCTATGTACTATAAGCCAACAAACCATGGAGCAATCCAGTCTTAAGTTGAGAGTTGGGATGGGCAATCTAGTCTTATACTGTGGGCTTAGAAGCAAGCCAATCATGAGCTGTCGGTTGGGAGGGGCAATCTAGTGTCATGCTGTGGGCTCAGGGGAAATCCAATTTGATGTCGAGGGACCAGTATGCGTGCATTGTATATGTATAATGTGTGAGGTATTTTGGGGAAACTCACCAAACTTCGGCTTATAGTTGGTGGTTTCAATGTTTCAGGTACATTAGATGATAGGGCAAGACAAATGCGTGATCGTACACATCCTCCCGTTGATTTATGTTTTGAGAGATTTTGATACTCTGATTTTATGGATTTGACTTGAAAACAATGGTTTATAACTTATGGTTTTATGGAAATGTTTTATAAAAATAAAAATTTTATCATGATTTTTGGGATGTTACATGTACCTTTAGCCTTTGGACATGAAGTAAATAGAGGAACTTTATCCTCACAATAGCATAATTCCATTCCATCATTTTTTATTAAATCTATGTTCCTAGCTTGAAGAAAAAACCATTCCAAGGGACCCAATATGATGTACAAAAGAAAAAAAAAGAGTTAGTGACACGATCTAAATATTTAAAATATATTATTCTTATAGTTGACTGATGCTTAAGGCACATATATGAGTTAAGGGGATATAAGGTTACTGTTGGTAATTGACTCTATTAATGAAATAACAAAGAATATGTTAATGTTAAGTTTATTTGAAAAAAATATATTTAGATTTAAAACAAAAAAAATGCAAAACATAAGCTATTTTATGAAAAAAAAACTCAATTATATGTTGATAACTTATAAGATCAACATTAGTTTTTTTATTAAATCTAAAAAGAAAATCAAAACATACCATTATTTTATTTATTTATTTATTTGTAGAAAACCCCTTAGGAATTAAATTCACAAAATTAGTCATTGGTAATTGGCAATGACAAATTTTCCCATATAGCACGACTTATTTCTCAACGCTAATGCTTGGTGCGTTGATGCTAGATGAGATTGTTCAATGTTCATCTAGTCTAACAATAAAGTTATCTCATTCAACAACAAGGTGTGTATATGAAGTTTTAGTGAAAAAATGTCCCACAACCATTGGTTGAGGTTCAAGTCCCAATACATGTGGACGAGGTATGTTGTTTACGAGTAGAGTAAGGGGTATCTATGCTAGCCATTCTAGGAGAACAACTAACCGATTCTAATCATCCTAATAATCAAGAAATTGTTTTATGATACTATAATATGTTTTTGTATAGTATCGTAAGTTACTATATATTGACAATAGAACAGGGATGAATGCACAAGCTAGATGCCACATATTTTTGAAAATAATAAGGCTTACTAGCATTAAAATTTATAGTTCGATCTAATAACAAACATAAACATAAGCATATAGCTAGGTAATATGCATGCATATTTTCTTTTAACAAGAAGAAAAATTAAAATCACGATGACCAATTAATAGCTGAATACCATGAACACAAGTATTTTATTATTTCCATTGTCGATCGTTTCATTATTGTTTTAAACGAATTAAAACCACGGTATACATATGTACGTAGATATATTCAAAACACAATTAATTACACTTAACTTCTAAAAATCTACAATATGGAAAGTTCTGAATATAACATAATGGTTAATTAATATCATGCACACGAGTATATATTAAATTATTAATCATAACAACAGGACATATGTTATATATAAAACGTTTCTCTCTAGAAAAAAAAAGTGAAATAGCGCTTGCATTAGTGTATGTTGATGTCTACTAGAAAAAAATGGAAAATCATTTAAATCAGAAATGATTAAAAACTTATCTAAAAAACCTGCATTTCTGGGGAAGAATTACATCCTAGCTAGCTGTGCCTCCGTACATCAATTCTTATTCTCTCCTTTCCACTCTCACTTTGTCCTTTCCACTCCTGCTATATAAATCACCAACAGGAATCTTCTACACTTGTCTCCGCATTCTCACCTAATTTACCCTAGCAGCAAAGCGATAGTATTGGCGGCAGAAAACCATCCATGGAGGTCTTCGGGAACAGTCATGGCTACTTCATCATTCCTCGATCGAGGTCTCTCTCTCTAGCTAGCTTTTCCTTGATATATGATCTAAGTTTGTTGAATTAATTAGCTATATTATTATACAAATGTTTGAAAAATGAGCATGTTCATGGAATCGCTTTGCTGTATTTAGATTTAGATTATCATTTCCTCAAACTCTCAAGTTTTGTTGATAAATATTAAAGTCGTTGTTCTATCTTCCTGCTCCTGAGGTTAATATAGCTTGACACAAGTATGTAGCGATAAGTATGAACTTCTATCTGTTTCTTCTTCAAATAGAGTTGATTTTTCTGCTTATATGTGGCTAAAAGCTCTCGAATCCTTGTAATCACTAGTTGTTTTTTACTAAAATTCATTTTGTTCAAAAAAATGTGCTGAAAATGAACTTGAGAAACCCTAATTATCTGTATTTTGCTAGTGAAGTTTAGAAATAAATGTGTATATTTTATGTGAAAAAACTTCTACACCATGGCAAAATCAAGGAATCTGAGCTCGAAACAAATGGAAATTGTGATTTGCTATATATGTCTCCATCAATTTGTTGCAGTTTTACGATTATTATGTTTTTTTTTTGTTGAAAAAAAAACAAAACGTATTAGGGTTAATAACTTAATATAGCAAACCAAAAGTAAGCTATAGCTAGTTATCACAGAATTTGTTACAGTTTCTCTCTTTTTTTTCTCTGATATTTCTAGTTTTTTTGCATTAATTAGCTATTTTATTTTATGATACGCATGTTGAAAAAATGGATTGTTATTTGTTAAGGTTGTGCATGGAGTGGTTTTGTTACAGTCTCTGTTCCTCTCAATATTCTCTTTCTTTGATTTGTTGTTGAAAACCCACCATCACGTACCATCCACGACCATGTCACTGCAACATCAGCCTTTTCTACATGATTTTATTTTGTTGTCTTTTTCTGAAATTTATAAAAGAGTAATTTATAGTTTGTAATTGTTTTAGATAATGAGATTCTAAGAAGACAAAAACGGTTATGTTCTTTTTATATTTGAGCACAAGTGTAATTTAGTAATAAGTTAAATATCAATTAAAGAGTAAATTATATTTTTGGTCTCTATGTTAATCAGATGTTTTTTTTTTTCAAATGCGTAAAATAATTGATTTTCAGTTTTGCAAAATGGTCCTTATGTTAGTATATAACGAATATTGTTACAAAATATTCTATTCTTCATATATTAACTTATTATATAGGAACATTTTGTCCTTGGATCACAATTAATGACCAAAACCTGAAAAAAAAGACCAAATTTGATAATTTCTTTTATATTATAAATTTATAATTAGGGCTTCTAACATTTTGTATGGGCATTTTTTTTTGAATTTATAATATTCTTTGTCTATATTATAATAATCAACTGTTTGTTAATTTTATATTTTATATTAAAATAACTTTTAATTGAAAAAAAATATGTATTAGTTTGTTGAAACGTGATTATATCACAAAGTTTAAAAAAATTATATATACAAAAATCAATAAAACGTTTACACAAAAATGATATTTAAATCAAAATATTGTATCCGTTCTCTATATTCATTTTAGTGATTTACCTTTGAGAATATAATTTAATTTCTTCAGAGTATAAACTGTATAATGGCCTTTTTGAACATATTTCAACAATTTATGCAAAAGTTGTTCATTCTTGCGATCTGTTCTTTGGCATTTTTATGAAAGAAAAGGTAGATTTGCAATTTTAAAAAAGTTAAGATGGTTCAAAAAGTTAATGTTTTTTTAGTTTAAAGGTAAAATATAGAAAACCCTTGTACGTACTTTCACCATTTTATTGGTCACTTAATTATCCGTTTGCAGTACTGATTAAACCATCAGCCATTTAAAAATCAGATTTTGTTTTGATAGCAAAGCAAAATACAAAACAATAATAATAAAAATAATAAAAACATACTTTCATTCATTCTTTATCGATTTAGCCATGAAAATATCAATTTAGTAACTAAACAAATAAAATGATGAAAGTACCTTGTATTTTATTTATTTATTTATTTATTTATTTATTTTTTGTATTTTAACCTCTTTCAAAAATCATTAACCAAGAACTTAATCACCAACGAGTACAACAACTTAACCACTAATATAAACTTCACAAATTTTATATATAATAGACATATAATTGGTCAATAATTTATAAGCTAATATTTTGAAGTTAAATAAAAATATGTGCTTGCTAATTGAAATTTTTTACTTTTTAACTTTTTTTTTTTTTTGCATTAGATCTACCTTATGTCCAAATTTTAGAAGGTTCCAGATTGTCAATTTAAATTAAATGTTTCAAATATCAAGAGCTTTAGTTAATTATAACTACATATTTTAAAAGCAAAGCTTGAATTGTGTTTATATAATTCTTGTAACTTCCTATTAAAATACAAAATAAAGGATACACTTTTTTAAATGCATTTGAGAACCATAGGAAAAAAAATTAAAGATAACCTTGGCTATTGTTTTAAAAGTGAAACTTGATTTGTCAAAACTCAAAATTAATCAATATTAATATTTATACAAATAACTTTATTATTTTCATATTCATGGTATTAACTCTGTTCGTATTTCAAAAATATTATTTTTTTAGAGTTATCGATTTTCATTCCAAAGCAGAGCACCCCAGACTTATTGTTTACAATCAAATGAGATAACTAGAGAATTAACCACTTGTGCCAAAAGAATTAAATGAACTAATAAAACCAAGCCTTTAATTATATATTATTTATTTATTTATGCAGGTGGTATAAGTATTGGGAGGTGTTTATGTTAGTTTTTGCTTTGTTCTCTACATGGCTCACTCCGATTGAATTTGCTTTCTGCGATGTGTTACCCAAAAACCTCCTACCTTTCTTGGATCTTACTGAAGTAATTTTCTTCGTTGATTTGGCTCTACAATTCTACATGTCCTACAAATATGACCCGACCCATACAATACTGAGGTAATTAGTCTATTTTGCTATACAAATGTTTAATGTTAATGAATAATCCAGTCTTATAAATTGTTTTTATTACTTTTATTATAATCTAAGAGTTATCTTCTAACTAATTACAGATACATAAAGTCTTGTTGGCTAAATATCCTCGCATGCATTCCGTGGGTTTTCATCTACGATGTACGTATATATATGCTCTATAACTCCACATGCTCTGTAATTCGATTGCATCTTATTAAATGCACCTTTCTGCAATAACCAAATTCGGATTATATATAAATTAATTTAATTACAAATCAAGACCATTTAATTTAATTGCTTAGATTTCCGTGACTATATATATATATATTAATTTAATTAAAAGATCCAGATTATACATACGCATAAATTGTACCTAGGACAGATTAAACATTAAATATTTAAAACTTTATATTATTTTCTTCCATAAATATATAACTAGGAATATCTAAAAATGATACTATATTGTTGGTTTTCATTTCAAATCAAAACTAACCAAGAGTTAAGTCAAACAGATTTAACTAGACAAGTTATATATATATATATATATATATATATATATATATATATATATATATATATATATATATATATATATATATATATATCAAGGGAACAAGCAATAAATTACCTAAAATGGAAAAAACCATGAAATCGTTGACTCTTTATGTTGTAATCTAGAAATATGAACCAAATATGGGAAAAAAAGTCAACATTTAAGAGGTAATTAAGAATCAAGAAGGAAAGAATTTATCTTTAGGAAGAAGATCGATCTAATGGGGCTTTTAATTACCGTGTTTGAGAAAGATCGAGAGAACATGGAGGCTTGGACGTGTCAGGTGGAGGTGATGAAGAATGACGAATTGAATCGACGAGATAATCACTGAATTTTGACGAAGAATCGATGGATGGGGGGTGGCCTGATCTGAGTGGTGTTGGCGTGAAAGGAAAGTCCGATGGAGTGAAAGACGTTTAAAAATAACTAAATAATAGATATATACGTATAATATAAATTGAGATAAAATAAATTGTTATTCTATATATTTTTATTTAACTTCTTACTATAAATGCATAAGAAAAAAAAAATAATTGAATGTATGTTAGGAGCCGGTGTGACTTTATTTATTTTTTTTGCCCTTGATTAATTTTCATTTTTATATTAGGATAAATATAACACAGGAGTTTTACAATTTAAAATAAATTATTCATTTTTAGATTTTTACTAGCTTTCATATTTAACATTTTTTAATCAATCCATAAAATACACACACATGATCTCATACTTAGTAACAACGAGTAATATTTTTTAATCAATCCATAAAATACACACACATGATCTCATACTTAGTAACAACGAGAGTAGTATGTATTTCTCTGAACTTGATTGAAGTTTTCATGATAAAATAAAATAATTGCCATTCTTGTTTTTTACTTAATTTTACTTTGTTTTATAACTTATATGTAGAGATATAATATATAAATTACAAAAATGGTAAGTGGTGTTGGTGGCGGAAACAAACGTGGTGATGACGGTGACGATGATTGTGGGTTGTGATGTCGAAGGTGGAAGTGGTGGTAGTGGTAGTGATGGTGGGGGTGGAGGCGGTGGTGTTGGTGGTAGTAGTTGTTGTGGTGATTATGCTGATGATGGCGGTGGTGGAGGTGTAGGTTGTAGTGGTGGTGGTACTAGTAGTAGTGGAGGAGGTGGTGATAGTGGTGATGACGGTGACGATGGTGGTAGCGGCGGCAGTGGTTGTGGCGGTAGGTGGTGACGACGGTGATGGTGGTGGTGACGGGTGGTGGTGGTGGCGGAGGTGGTGGTGGTGGAGGTAGTGGTAGTTGTGGCATTTGGTGGTGGGTGGTGGCGGTGGAGGTGTTGTGACGGTGGTGGTGAAGGGTTTTTATATGTATTTTTTTTTTTAGAAAAATAAAAGTGTTAATATTGTAAATTTTAACATTCCTATTTGATAATGGTATGCCAAAAGATCATCATGTTTATATTTATGTTAAGAATTCTGCATATATATGACATAATAGTGACGCTAGAGAGGAGGAAGAAAAAAAAATAACTTCCATTATTTCTGATCGATTACAATACGATATTTTATTTTTATTTATTTATTTATTTTAATGTAATTATACAAAAGAAATTGTCCACAAAAGAAGAAAACCGTAATTAAATCATCAAAAACATAATTTTATGATTTAACAAGTAATCAAGTAAGGGTGATTTGGAGATGGAAGAGTAATTATTTAGCTAGGGGACTTTAGTTGGTAGACTACTAAAAACTATTCCAAATTAATACTTATAGTTCAAACCTTAATGACCAATTTAAAAAAAAAAAAACAATTGAACCACATAAGGAGAGCCATATTAGTTATTACCTGAAGAAGATTTATTTATTTATTTATATTTATATCTATTTTCATTATTTACCTTATCTTTATGGTGTAAAACAAACATTTATGTCAAAAATTACACAATTTGACAACATAAACCAACTAGTAGACTAGAAAAATAAAATAGAGTGTTCCATTAATAGAAAATGTTTGTATGTTTTTGTATGTTGGGATCATCTAGAATTTAACACCAAAGATAATGTTATATCATTTAGTAACAACAAAATTTTTGTCAAAGTTTCATGTTCGCAATTTTATGCTAGTAGATAGTATGTCAAACCCATGTATACTTTTGATGTTATACTATTTAGTAGCACCAAAATTTTTGTCAAAGTTTCATGTTTGTAGTTTTATGTGGATAGTATCTCAAGCTCATGTATAGCTTTTTGTATATTCGGCCATATGGCCCATGTTGTATTTGTATATATTGTTGTGTTTTATTGTTGCCAAGTTTACTCTACTTAGTCATATTTTGTACCTGGTTAGTAAGTTTTAGTACGCAAGTGATGGCATATGAGCTAATGATGCAGTGTAACTTTTTGAAAGTGGGTATCATTCTCAAAATGAATGAGTACAATGTACACAACAATATCTACATATACAACATGGGCCATATGGCCTGATACACAAAAAGCTATACATGGGCTTCACATACGATCCACTAACATTTTAGTCTTTCAAGTTTAATTTTGTACATGTCTAGTTTATTTTATTCTAATAGTTTCAAGTCGGAGTTTTTATATTTTTAGTTAATTTAATTGTATAGTTATATTGTAAATGTAAATATGGTTGCAACATTGTTAAAGAATTTAATACTTTTTAATAATTTTAAAGTCATTGTAACAAAAAGATGTAAGACAAATACTGTTTTTCGTTATTTTTATTAAATAGTATGATTTATGTAACAAAAAATATAAATTTTATATTTAGTTTTTTTTTTTTTTTTTTTTTTTTTTTTTTTTTTTTTTTTTTTTTTGATATAAATGGTGTTATATGTTGGAGATGAATAACTATTTGAACCATGGTTTATGCCATTTTAGGTGTAGGAAGTGGTGTTATGGTTTGGGGAGAGAGAGCACATTTATAACATAAAATAAAATATAGGACTCAAAATGTCATTAGTCCAAACACTAGAAGTGCTTAAGGAAATTACCACATTTCTCTTAATCTGTTATCTCAGTAACACAACATAAAATAAAATAAAGGACTCACAATTTCACTAGTCCAAACATTATGTGTAAACACTTAATACATTAATTTTACAGAACTGAATGATCCCAAGGCGACATTAAATGGTAAATAATGGACAACCCCTTTTTTTTAGTTAAGAATGGCCACATGATATTAGTTAATTATGGATATTGCCCATATATGCCATTTAAATTAAGCATGTCATAACATTGTGGGAAAACAGTAGTATTACATTTCTTAAACAAGTTTATTTTAAATGTCAAAAACAGGTTCTTGGTAGAAACAAAGTATTGATGTGGCTTGTGTTATGGAGGATGTATCGTCTCCGCAAAGTTTTTGAACTATTTTCAAGGATGGAAAAGTCAATGGTTGGGGTTGTTTCTTCAAAAGCTATGAAGAGCCTGGCTATAAACCTCCTCCTCTTTCATGTGGGTGGGTGTGCATATTTTTACTCGGCTATTAATACGCCACCTGGCGAAGAAGGAAATACCTGGATAGGGAGTTTGACACTGGGAGAGCAAAGCTATAAAAATTTTAGACACATGGGCTTTTGGAAGCTCTATGTCACAAGCTTTTATTTTGCTGCTATGACTGTGACCACAGTGGGTAAGTTGAAGATAAACCAGAAACATTTTGGTTTTGCTTTTGGTTTTGTTGTTTGACATATGGTTAAATGCAAGAAATAACATTGTACTTGTAGTTAATAATTTTCTGTTTACAATTGCATCCTATTTCCCTTTTTTCCTATTAAAACATTGTAATTTGAAAAATCTATACGGAATTATAACAGTGTCATCCAACTATAAAGTAATCTTCACTGTCATAATTAGGTAGATTTTCCAACATAGGATGCCTTATTATGAAAAAGGAAACATTGGAAGTACAATGTTGTAACATTAATGCTATAATATTCAAATGAAATAAATAGAATAATGCCACTTGACATATTCTGATTAGATGAATTTTGTGGATTTGTTTTAACAGGATATGGGGACCTACATCCCGTAAACGAGAGAGAGATTATCATTACAGTCATATTAATATTGTCTACGATTATTTCCGTTGTATATACGGGTGATGATATGACAAAAGCAAAACAAAATGGGGATGCAAAAGGAGATTCAGATTCTGCTGTCCATTACCAGGTAAACACAAAAAGAACCAATTTTGCTGTGTCCTAGGGTAGCTCAGATATTTCCAACAAAACACCAATGTTGATGTTATAATTTCTTGCAGGAGTATCAAAAGCGCTTGGTTTCTTTTTTGAAGGATATCTCACCAAAGTTCATTAAAGAGACTGTAAGTAATACTCAAATCGATTTTTGAAACTACATATGATATGATATGATGATAGATTTCGCACTAATTTGCATTCAAAAACAGTCTTTCATCAAGCTCCTTGATAAATACATCAATGATAGCAAGGAAGTTTTCGAAAACCTAGACAAGGTAATTTATGTGATTCCTCCCAAATAAAATAACAACACAATGTCTAGTATATAATATTTTATAATTTGGAACTTTATATGTGTTGGTAGATTACCAGAAGTAAAAACTCTGCGGAGGTCAACAGTGTTACATATTTTGATGATGATTCTGTGAGGCAACCACTTATCCATGAAAAAACTGACATGATCATAAAACATGATCTTGGAGACCTTCAAAAACAGTACATCATCAACCTCCTGGACAAACAGATCAATTATGGAATGGAATTTCTCAAAAACCTACATCAGGTGATTATGTGCTTCGTTCCAAATAGTTTAACCACACACTTTTGATTGCTGAAAATTTTACAATTTGTAACTTCATATGTGATGGCAGATTACAAGAAAGAATGCAGCGAAAGTCAACAAAATGGATCATTCTGATGACATGCCTGATCTGGAACAGGTGACTATTGAAAAAGCTGACATGAACACACATGCTTCACTCCAAAAGACACCATTGGTGAGTTTTTTTTTATTTGCAAAAATTATAAAATTTAACAATACAAATAGAGAACATTGTATGCTAACAAATTGTTAATATGAACAACATGTGGCTGAATCACTTCGGATGGATCCAAATTTACATAACAAGGACAAAAATATTGTGCAAGAAGAGGACAGGTATGACATTCATCAAATCTTTTGAGTTCTTTTCTTATCTACAACTTATATATGAAAATATAGAAACAAAAAGTTGTCATATATGCGGGTTCTTCATTTTCAAAACGGGTTAATGTCATTTAGGCAACAACTTTTAGAAACAGATTTACAGTTAGTTAGCTGTTTAGTTAGTTATTTGTCATAAGGGCATTTTTGTCATTTCTATGAAGAAGTTAGTTAGAAGAATGTTAGCTCAACTGATTGGAACCTGCTTTGTATATATGTTCATGTAATCTGTTTCCTTTTCTAAATCTTGTCATTAAGTTAGAAAACGAAACATATTACATGAACATATGTACAGAGCAGGTTCCAGTCAGTTGAGTTAACAATGTTCTAACTAACTCCTTCATGGAAAAGACGAAAATACCCTTTTGAAAAATAACTAAGTAATCAGCTAACTAACTAATTCTAAATCTGTTTCTAACAACAACTATTATCACTTTAATTGTTAGGAGCTTAAGACTAAATACTGAAATCGGTTCTTTTCAAATTGAACAAACTTGAAGCATTTTGATATGAATAAATATATTTTTTCAGTTGTGTACTTAATTATGCATGCAGGTCGGTTACTACTCTCTCTGAGAATGGGGACAGCACAAGTGTGATCAATGAACTAGAATCCCACAACTCCACAAACGATAAGGCTGATGAGGGAGACACAAAAGAGTATGGAAATAAGGTAATTTGTCTAATAGTTTTTCAGTTTTTTAAGTAATCATTAGCTTATGTTGCGATTTAGGATATATCCATTATCAACGAGGGGGATGATGTGGACATAGATAATCAATAATATTAATAATACGTGTTATGTTTTATTGTTTTGTTATTAGGATGGATCCTTGGTCAATCAGGAGCATGTATCCCACCATGATCTACATGTCGGTGCAGGTGTAGATGCACAACAGTCTAAAGGGTTTTTAGATGTATACAATGAAGGAGATAAGAAAGCCCTTTCGTTTTCATATAGCCTTGGATATACAGAAAATCATATGAACATCAATTTTTGGAAGAAAATTTTATGCGAGAACACTCCTACGCAGGAACGTGGCTGGCTAGATGACGACGTAAGTAATCCAACATGTATTTTAGATTGTAAAATAGAATTAAATGGATAACTATTAATTAAACTTTGCCTTTCATCAACAGCATATTGACATATGGGGTCATATATTGTTGAATACCAAGAAACCCGTAAGTTGTACAATTATGCCGGCCAATTTTTTACCTACTCAATTAACTGGCCTATGGAAGGATGAATGGATCGCACTTGTAAATGGGTCGTATGCTCCATATCGAGCTTGGTCGGCTGTCGATACCGTAAGAATATTTTCAAATCCATTATGTTTATGTTTATCATTACTAATATGGGATTCAAAATTTAATTTTCACATCACTCTACAGGTATTACTGCCCGTTAACAAAGAAAATGATCATTGGTTGATTGCTGTTTTGGAGTTGAAGACATGGATTGTGACCATCTATGATAGCTCGTCTTCAGAAATCAATGAAAGATGGATCAAGGATCAATTACAAGATTTCGACATAACTAAATTCTTAAAGTCCACTGCTTATTGGGAAACAAGTGGTCGGAAGTCTACTACAGTTGATTTAAATGTGAAATTTGCCAAAGGTATACCGCAGCAAACGAACTGGATGGACTGTGGTATTTTTGTAGCCATGTGGTTAGAGGCTTTTTGCACCGGAACTGCTGAGTTGAAAATTGAACATGGCAAGACCGAAGACCATTGTCAGATGTATCGCAAACAAATGGCTGATGTTATCTGGGCATATTCTGGCTGTAGTTGAAAGTCACACCTATGCAATTTTAAGAAGTCGTTTGGACGTTTGGTACTGTATTTCAAATGGATTGCTTATGTTTGAAATAGTTTTTGTATTGAAACAATCAGAATTAGACAATGAGCAATTGATACAAACAAAGTGGATGATTGCGTGGGGTTATGGGAAGACATGGAACAAAAAGGTTATGAATCTTAAAATAGGGAGGAAAATTGCTAATATAAGAATTTAGATACGAAAAAAAGATTGCACACCACAAGGAACAAGTTTGTAATTTAGTCAATTATTTATGAATATATAATTTAAAACGACTCTTATCTAAGTCAAACAATTATACTTTCTCGATCCCCATAGATTTATATAGATCATTATCTTCTTTATAAAAAAATTGCATAAAAATAGTTAGATCTATTCATTACCATTACACAATATAAGCGAGGGCAATAACTAATTACATGCATAGTGAATATTACACAATATTAAGTAAAAATGACTAAATCTAATATAACAAATGTTTTAAAAACCGGTTTTTTAGTTGAACCGGTAAGGTGATCGGTTCCTGGTTCAACCGGTTTAACCGGTTCGACCGCCGGGTGAACCGGTTTTTATATTTTTCATTTTTTTTTTCTATTTTCCTACACATAAAAACATATAAAAATTATGAATTTGATGTTTACAAGTTCAAACATTAAAAATACATATAAAAATAAGTTGTAGATGAATCTAAATACATTAAAATAACACATAACCATAAGTTTTAGTGTTTTACATCAATCCATATACGTCAAAAAGAAAATAAAGTATAATACCAAAACGAAATATAGTTTTTGATGAATACAAACACATCAAAAGAATCTATAACATTTACCATATGTTTTTATTTAGAGAAAACTACATAGATTTGAAAAAAATCACCAAAGTTTATTATGTAAACGGTTCTTTTTCATGTGTTTTTATTCGGTTTAACCAGTTTATTTTGACCGGTTCAACCGGTTTTTTCTAAAAACCGGCCGGTTCAATCCGGTTCATAAATCAATGTAAAACCGGTGATAATTGAACCGCTCACTCTTTTGGTTCCCGGTCCAACCGGTTAGACCGGCCGGTTCAAACCGGTTTTTAAAACATTGAATATAACATACACATAGTAATGAATAATCTATTAATTAATATAGCATCATAATAGTAATGATCAATCAATATACATATCAACATCTTTGAATTAAATTAGTTTCTTCCTAACAAATAAGTATTAGCATAAGGCTTGTAGCTTAGCGGTATCAGGTGGTACCCCTTTTTTTGAAGTCGAGAATTCAAGTCCCATTATGAGCATAGGTGTAATAGGTGTTGTTAGCTTATGAATAAATTAGATTTGCCGGTTCAAAAAACAAACAAGTATTTCATCCAAAAAATACAGCCTAATAGTCGTCCAAAAAATACAGCCTAATAGTGAGGTAGTTGGAACGGTGACAAAACATTATATCTTTCATTACAATAACAATAAACTGGAAAAAGTAAAAAAAAAACAAGAAAAGAAACAATTCAGTATATTTTGTGTCTATGGATGTTACGTTGGATTTTATTGTGGACAAATATATATTGAGGGCTGGTCCATAGGTATTTTATGCTTTGGCAAATACACTTGATGATGCCCCTATATTTATATTTATATTGAACCCATATATACCATAGATTTATTAAACGAAGATGCGACATATTTTTCATTTGAAAAAAATACGTTGACTTTTAATCCATTAACTTGCAAACATCTTCTAAAACAATGTTTTTTTAAGCAAAATATCAATTATCCTATTGTAACAATAGTTAATGTTTGCTAAAAATTGACTTTTAATACTCAAAATTGCAAAGCATTTTAATAGCAAATATCAACAAAAAATAGGGAAAATGACTCTTGAGGGTAATTAACTTTTGCGTTTGTACTCATTTGGTCCCTTTTTTTTTTTTTTTTTTGTATTCAATATACCATCGAACTTGTTGTTGGTGTTTACCATAGCCCTTTTGACCGGCTTTTGACCTGTGATAGCCGGTCAAAGGGTTATGGTGAACACAGACAACAAGTTCGATGGTATATTGAGTACAAAAAAAAGAAAAGCGACCAAATGAGAACAAACGCAACAGTTGGTTACCCTCCTAATTCATTTTCCCTTTACTCATTTACAACAAATCCCACATCATTTCCTACTGATATTAATGACTTTTATGAGATTCATTCTTGCTTCTCTTCAAAACATAACCTACGAAAGGACATTATTCATACATGTACAACTTTGTAATGCACTTGAATATTTATTAGGGGAATCTTGACTAAGCAGGCGCATTTCATGACTACATTTACATTTCCAATCAAATGATTTATCGTATCATGGATTCTAGACAAGTCTACAAACGAGTGGAATCACAAGTGCTATGATTTTTTAGTTTACTTAGCTTTAAGATCGAACTCATGGGATAAGATACAACATCAGTATGTACAATACAATGGTGTGGTGTATTGTACATACTGATGTTGTATCTTATCCCATGAGTTCGATCTTAAAGCTAAGTAAACTAAAAAATCATAGCACTTGTGATTCCACTCGTTTGTAGACTTGTCTAGAATCCATGATACGATAAATCATTTGATTGGAAATGTAAATGTAGTCATGAAATGCGCTTGCTTAGTCAAGATTCCCCTAATAAATATTCAAGTGCATTACAAAGTTGTACATGTATGAATAATATCCTTTCGTAGGTTATGTTTTGAAGAGAAGCAATAATGAATCTCATAAAAGTCATTAATATCAGTAGGAAATGATGTGGTATTTGTTGTAAATGAGTAAAGGGAAAATGAATCAGGAGGGTAACCAACTGTTGCGTTTGTTCTCATTTGGTCCCTTTTCTTTTTTTTTTGTACTCAATATACCATTGAACTTGTTGTCTGTGTTCACCATAACCCTTTGACCGGCTATCACAGGTCAAAAGCCGGTCAAAAGGGCTATGGTAAACACCAACAACAAGTTCGATGGTATATTGAATACAAAAAAAAGAAAAGGGACCAAATGAGTACAAACGCAAAAGTTAATTACCCTCAAGAGTCATTTTCCCCAAAAAATATGCACTTGGATTATTCCGTACACAAATTTTGCAATTCATAAATAAACCTTTGCAAAGTTGGTGTTCTTTTCTTACTACATATTACTCATAAAATTAAATAGGGCAAAACAAAAGGTCGGCAAGTCAATCAGACTCAGCCTATTATGTAGATTTGACAATTTTGCCTTTCGATAATACCCCATAATCAAATAGATAAAACATATATATCTTCTTATCAAATATACCATTTAGAGTATATATTAATATTTCAAACAAAGTTAACACGGGTCCTTAAATTGAGCAGCATATGCAAACACAATTACCTTGTATTATAAGTTTTCAGGAGTGAAATTAGTGTCACATGATACCTTTATCCTTTAATTATTAGCAATTAAGAAAAATAAAAACTCAACATACCTTTTCAAAGACTTCAAGAATGATTTAATTCACAAGGAACATTGAATGTTGTAATGTTGAACAATACAACTTAAAGAAATATATCAAAAACAAGAAATATATCAAAAACACAAACATGACATGAAATCTTGAAAACACAAAGATTAATTCAAGATAAAGTAAAGATGAAAAATCTGAAATTAAGAAAACATATTTAAGTCAGAAGCGTACATTTTGATTTATACTTACAAGTCTTGAACCCATTAAATCAGATTCATAGCAAAGAATAAAGAATTACGATTTTGATTTATGAGATACTTCACTCAAAAAGTTTGGAGAATTAGTGAATCGATTACAATTAAAAAGTATAGAGAGTGAATTGATTTTTCACTCACAATACTGAGAATATGAATTACACTCAAAGAAATGGGCCATGGTATAAACCCTACTCGGTTATATTCTATGATTTGGGAGAACTAGAGAAAGCAGAGGAGAATTGAAAAATCAGTAAAAAAGTAAATAGATAATGGTGATTAATCCCTTATTTATCTCGAGCGACTCCTCGATTTAGGTGTGCGATTGTGTGAATTATAATGCGACTTGTGATGTTACCAAACAATTTACTGCCGATTACTTCAATTTACGCGTGAGACGTTCTCTTGATTATGCACTTATTTCTCTTGCCATTCATTCTTTCAATTGTAGTCTTGAAGTATACATACCCATAAGACCGACTGTAAATTTGATGCCCCCTAACCAAATGATGCCCTGGGCGATGGCCCAACTTGCCCTCCCCTTGGGCCGGCCCTGTTTATATTGATTTATTATGTTCATTATGTTTTTGGTAAGAAATACCATTATTTTTGGTTTTCTCTTCCAAATAATTCTACAGGAGCCCATACACTTTTTAATAAATCCTTGGACAAAAATATACATACAAACAAAAATGTATGTTTTTTTTTTCTCTCTTTATTCACAAAAAAAGCAAGTTTTCTTTGTAAGAAAGCATCATTATTTTTGGTGCTCTTTCATTATTTTGTTGTAGGAAAAATCAATAACCATATTATTTTTCTATGTCAACTCACAAGAAAAAAGTATTTGGTTAATGTCATAAACGAGTATA
Organism: Lactuca sativa; assembly: GCF_002870075.4. Taxonomy (NCBI): domain Eukaryota; kingdom Viridiplantae; phylum Streptophyta; class Magnoliopsida; order Asterales; family Asteraceae; genus Lactuca; species Lactuca sativa. The sequence goes on along the minus strand of NC_056625.2, from coordinate 92,291,833 downwards.
TAAATATTTGTTTTTTTCACACATCCTTGTTTATAAGGCTGGAGGGAATGATGCATAACATGTCATGCTGCCACATCAGCTTTTCAAGCCACCTCACCGCCACGTCATTTTTACCAAAATGATGCATGACATGCCATTTTGATGGCGTGGGTCAACTTGGTACAAAATATAAAAAATAAATACACACTCACATGGGATAAAGTTTAGGATGTTTCTTATTTCGGGATTATAGACCATAATTTGATCGACTAAAGGTCTTGGGCTTCAATGGGATAAAGTTTGGACCTTATTAGATGTTGATAATGTTGGTTAAATGACTTAATCCCTTGAATTGTGTTTTGAAGCCAAATAGGGTAAAATGGGAAAAAGTGATATTTTGGGACTCTTTGCATGAATTAATGGATTTAGTTCGATATATATTAAGTCAAACAAAATTAGATAGAATTATGGGACTTATTAATGCTGGATTAGTGTCTAAGTCTATAACTATTTTGGTATGTACTTGACCCGATTATGAGCATGGTCCTTTTGGGTTGCATTCACCATAGCAACTGATATGATGAATTAAGGAGAAAGAGGATTAATTATGATTTATTAATATATTATGAGAATAATATATTAAAGGAGAACTCATATTGTTTAATTAATATTAGTCAAGAATTAATTAAGAATTAATTTTGTGGCTAAAAGAGATTAATTAAATAAAGGGGATTGATATTGTAATTATAAGATAGTTGCATGGTTGGGCTAATGGACTCCATAGAGTGGAGTGGACGAAATTTACGGGGAAGCCCATAAGATTTTGTCCATGGCTCTAAGGAAATGAGTCAATGGGCTGCTTAGGGCCTAGCAGTCAGATTAGGGTTTCCTAGTTTCAAACCCTAATAGCCTAACTGTATAAGGAACCCCTAAGGCCCCAAAAACGTGGCAAAGTGATCTCTAAGGGTTCTTGGAAGTTTTTGAGCCTCCTCCTCCTCCTTCTTTAAGTCATCTTGTTGCTTATGGTGTTTGTGACTCCATTAGAGGTGCACCATTTGAGGCATTAGGCTTTCAGAAGTCAACTACAAATAGGAATAAATTGTTATTGCTACATAACAATCAAGGTAAGATCTAAACCCTATTTTATGTTAATATCGATTATCACATGCTAGATCTAGGGTTTATGAACTTTAGATGATTATTACATGTTCATTAGACAAACTAGATCCAAAGCTTTAGGGTTTGCATGTACACCATAGGATTGATGTAGTGCTAAAAAACCATCAGTGGTATCAGAGCCTAGGCTGTTTATCTAATGTATTTGATGCTTTCTTAATCGTTCAAGGCTGAAAAATCGAAAATTCTGCTTTCTGGTGGCCTGACTCGCCAAGTCCACTAGGTGACTCGCCGCGTCCATTGTGAACTCGACGAGTCCAGCCCTAACTCAACGAGTCAGAGGGTCAGAAGGAGGGATTTTCGGGTTTTTGCCATAGTTTGCTGTGGGATAATTACCAAAAACGTTTTTTATTAATAAAATCTGATTTTTATTGATATTATGTGATTATCCTTGCCAAGATAGAAGATAATTGTCAAAATTAAGACAATTACTTGTTTTATTAGATAAAGATTGATTATTTGTAATTTTGATTTGAATTATCTTGTGAAAATTAAATAAGGTCAAATTTAGTAATTACCAATTATTTGATTAATTTAATTATTTGCAATTTGATCTAGAAGGTTTTGAAAAGTTCAAAACTTGCCCTTAAGTTTTAGAATTTAAATTTTGATTAAATTCTTTAATTTTGAAATATTTAAATTCTAAAACCCTAGTATTTTGAAAAGTTCAAATTACCGCTTATGGTTTTATTAAATTAATTAAGTGTATAATTGAAAGAGAGTTAATAAATCCATAACGGTTTAAAATTAATTAAATTTAAAGTTTAATTTACTAATAGATTAAACCACCTAGTATTTTAAAAGTGTAAAATACACCGTTAGTACGCCTCATTCACGAAGCTGTTCTAAAAGGGGTGTTTAAGAAAGTGGCTTGTAAAATGACCGCCATTAGGTATCCACTCTTACCCACCACACCCTTGACCAGTAGAGGGTTGTTAGTCGAACGGGTAGGATATGACACAACCTTCCATTATAAGTATAATGAATACAATGTAACTAAACACTTTTACAAATTCCCAATCTTAGTTACTTTAGGCAAAATGTGAAATTGTATGCTAATCCATCAAATTACACTTTGCACCTTGCCGAGACGTTAGTGGAGCGTGTGTGGTTAACCAGTACACTAATTTGGGACTGACAAGAGTGACAAATGGTAACTCGATGTTTGTCATAGATCAATGGAGCATGTGTGGCTAATCGACACATTGATTAAGTGATGGTAACATGAAGGTACCAAGTACATTTGCATGGTTATTCACACCTTGTTTGTGATCCTCGGCATCCCAGTCACAAACATGAAGGCATAATCGAGATTAAACATGCCATTGAAAAGTTCAATGAATCTCAAAAGATCTAGGAGTTTCAATTCATTTAAAACTTAAATTTCTTTTTCGTTTTTTATGGTGGAAATTGGTAAATCGTCATTTACCTACCTTCAAATATTCTGCAACTAGATTACGACATCCCTCTTCTAGGTTGTAGAGTATTGTGTTGGATCCTAGCCTTGATATTTCATTTGGATGCTATATCAAGGGCTCTTATCAACTAACTTGAATTTTCTCCTGTTTTGTAGATGTCAAACAACTATGTTCTTCCTAAATTTTCATGAAGATGATGTTCCATAATTCGATCGAGGAACAAGAGATCATGCTTCACTTCCTCCACCTCCTCCTATTGTTCTCTGATGGGTGTCGATTCCATCAAACAAATAAATCCTATTTGCACTCATATGATTTAAAAATGATAGTAATAGTGGCAAACAAGGTCGATCCTCAGAGACTCGGTTTTAGTGCATAAATACACCAAAATAGTCATGTTTTTATTCCTATTGCATAAAAAGTAAATACAGAGGAGGATTTTGAAAACGAATAAAACTAAAATGAAATATGGTAAAAGGAATACTAGAAATAAAAATAAAAACAATTTGGTTTCGAGTTCTATGTTCCTAATGATGTAAGCTAATAATGATTTATGTCAAATTGGATTCTAATCTAAGTTGGTACTTGGAAACATCAACAAGCTCTAACACTTCTCATTCACCAAATTGTTTAACCAAAACAAGCTCTTTGAATTACACCTAACCCTTCTAATCTAATCTAAACAAGCTCTTAGAATTAAAATGAAAGATTGCATTAAGTTTTGTGTGAATGTTCCCAACAACATTCAATACTCCTCACAAGCTCGGGAGCGTAAGAATATGTGATTTTGGTTTACATTAAAAATCGTTCAGCGGAAATCAATTTAATGTTTGTTACTGGTTTTAATTCACAAAACAATTATGGTTTTGGTAAATCAAATAACTTGAATGATCTAACCATAATTCAAGTGGCCAACATAAATCAAAATTAAAATCAAACTTTTTAATTAACACAAAACCAAATTCACCAAATAGAATACAAATTCAATATCAAATCATATGATCAACTACATAAAAAGGAACTTCAAACTACAAAACCGGATGTGTTAACTAAAATACGATAAATAAATATTACAAAGTACTAACAAGTTGATGATTGAATTAGCATCAAAAGACTTATTTAGACCTGTGATCATGGATTGTTACATGCAATGAATTTTATACAATTCCTAGTTTGGCCGCAGTTGTCAACAAGCTCTGACAACTCGTTTCGCCAGACACTCGATTAAAACAAGCTCTTTAACCTTATCTAACTAAAACGAGTGCTTCAATTAGAACTGACTCACTACAAAATTATCAAATAAGCAATTTATAATTAAGTGAGAGTCGCATTAAAGTACAAACGAAACACCAAACACAATGAACCCTCACGTAAGCTTAGAGAATTTACATTGTACCAACATGATTTCATAACACAAGTGTATTATTTGTTACTTAGACCAATTAAAAGAACAATTACGGATTCAATTAATTGACTAGCAATTCATCGTTAAAACCCTAACTAGGTTTCTCAAACCCAACTAAAATTGTAACAACGAAATTAATGAAAATAAAATTTTTTATGGATAGGAGTGTATTAAATCTAAATAACAATCTCACACAACGATCTAAAACAAGTCTAAATAATTAAACTAATTCAAGCATCAAACCCCGAAAACTACAATTAAATCGACGGAAACTAAAAACATACAAAAAAAATTCAAAATATTATTTTGATGCGAAAACCTCAAGTCCCTTTATCGTTCTTCTTCTTTTCTGTCCTCTCGTGCGACCCCCTTTCAATAACTCTCCCCCTTTTTCTTTCTTTTCCTTTTTAATATCCATAAAGTTGCCGACAGTTCGTTTGAGTTAATTGCGCTTATTTTTTTCTTGGCAAAATCACATAAAAAATGGGCTTCCAACATGGACACTTTTCATAGCTTAAATAAACTAACGATTGGGCTCTCAAAGTATTAACGAAATTGGGCTACTGAAGCATTTCAACTTGGGCTGGAATTAAATCAAGTGGGTTTCCACATTAAGGTTTGATTAACAGATTTTCCTTCTGCTGTTCACGAGGCCCAAGAGTGTATTAATTGATGTCAAAATCCGATCTCCACCGTTCATATTAAAGATCTGCGAGTTATGAAGACTCCGGTAAAATTTTGGCTCGATCAGACTTCGTTTACCCCTCAATCAAATCACTTTACGAAGACCGCACATTGCTGCCAAATTTCCAAAAAATCTTTAAATCGCTTCGTTTTATTGCTTTATCGTGGATGTTGTCCCGGGACTTCAATTGTGATTGCAAGGCCTTCCATGTGACTTTTATCGGTGCACAAAATTATCATTACCCGCTTACATAAATCTGCACAAATTAAGCTTAAACGAGTAAAATTGTCTCAAACTAACGATGCAATGAAACATATGAAATGCATATACTAAATATACACAATATATCATGAAAATAATTAACAAAATATACTAAAAAGATACGAAAAATGAACCTAACATTCTCCCTGAACCACAAGTTCAAAAGCTTGAAAACTTCAAGCTCACTCAAGCCCTTTTGGCAAGTAAACATGAAGATGGAAAGTCTATGTGTGCACACGTCTTGGAGATGAAGTCACACATTGACAGGTTGGGTATGTTGGGTGTTGTTGTCTCTAAGGAGCTGGCTGTTGACTGGGTTCTTCAGTCGCTTCCTAACTTATATAGTGAGTTCGTGAGAGAGTACTATATGATGGACCATGACGTGACCCTCATTGATCTCACCTATTTGCTTATTGCTGCCGAATCAGCAATGATTTGGCGCACTGGTCAAGCAAATTTGTCGGGTGTATCAACATCCCAAACTTCCATGGATATTGAAAATGGTGACATTGCAAATCCAAAAAAAGTAAATTCTGAGATAGTTCCTTGTGCCATTCCTGAAGAGTCCATTTGTTTCTATTGCCAAGAAAAGGGGCATTTGTTACGAAGCTGCCCTAACTACCTGAGAGATCTAAGAGATGGGAGAGTCAAGGCATATGGCTCTACTTCAGGTAAAATCCACTATCTAACTCTTTTAAGTTCCTATTTTAGATCCTTAATACATGATATGATAAGATTACATTGTGATGTTTTGTAGGATCGAAGAAAAGAGAGGAAGCTTAAGGGAAGAAGTGAGCTGAATCTGATTGTGAAGAAATTGATTTTGATCACATTGTTTGAAGATTAGATTCTTGAGCTATTACTTTGGATTTAGAATAGATTGCTTAGGAATATGTAGTAGCATAGTTTTCATTTGAACTGCATTGTAAGGACAAGTTTTTCCGCACTAAAATAAATTTTGAGTTTTATCTTATTTATTTATCCTTGCAAAGTCATGTGTGAAAATTGATGTTTGTGTATTTCTATTTTTTTAGCAATATTTAATTGGATGTGATTCTTGATTTTGCTATTTGTGGTAGTGTCAAAGGTTTACCAAATAGGGAGAGTTTCGGATTGCCCAAGTTTCAATTGGATAGCAACTTGGAATCATGCAACCTGTATTGTATGATGAATGAAAACTTTCATATTTGGGAAATCAAGACTAATTCCTTGTTCACATAAGAATGTGAAGTAAAGGACTAGGGGATCGGGTACACTTGGTTGTGTGCTGGTCAAGTCCACCACAAAGAACAATAAGACTATTTGTCATGATTTACTTAAAGTTTAGTAAATATGGTTATACTTATAAGATTAAGTGTAATTTTGAGTCATTGGAAAAGTTTTAATGAATAGCACAACGAATAAGAAGAATCAAGTAGGTAGAAAGATAAAAAGTTTCTCTAATCTGAAAAGATGGGAGAGTACTTTTGTATCATGTTTTATGATCATCTTGGTGATTAAGAAAGCATACAACAATTGATCCTATCTTAGTGCATTAGTATGGCTAAGAAAAGGAATTGTGAATTGTTGAAATGGTTAAATCAAAAGATAAATCATATTTCGTTCCAAAATCAAGTCTTAGAGTCATACTCCAAGATAGTGACTTGAGTGACATGTCTTAAGAAAGGTTTATAACGTTCATCAAATGTGGGTTTTTGAAAAAGTATTCTTATTCTTGCACATTTGAAATTGGTATGTTGTGATGTTTTGGATAAGACAAAGACCAACTGGGACCAATTATGTAAAGTGTTTGTCTTGATAGGATTTTGCATTAAATCTTGAATATTTGTTTGTCAAGGAATGTTTCTTGACAAGAGAACCTTATCTGTCAATGAGTGAGTGGGAGTCTTAATGATCTTGAATAGTTTCAGGAACAAATCAAGAATAAACCTGGTTGATCATCACTAGCATACGACTTGAGCTTTATAACTTATCCTATTGACATATTCCTTGTTTCTGTGCTATTCCAGTTGAGTTAATTATGCGTGTGAGTTCTATGAGTTCTTATTTGAATGTATAAAGGCAAAGCACCTTGATCAATGGTAAAGAAAGTCAATGAGTGTTGATTTCTAGAAGTCCATATGATTTCTGGATACATGTCAAAGCTAGTGAGAGCATAAGTGTTATGTTGCTATGGAAATAATCATCATGTTAGTGGGAGCATGATTATTATTCTAAGTATTGCTAGTTGGCAATATTAATTATAGAAAACAAAAGTTTTGCTTTGCAAAGTTGCAAGGGTTGAAAGGTTGTTTTGCTATAATTAAGGGAGATAATATTATACTTCATTTCAAATCTAAAAGCTTAGATTGTGAGATTTTAGTCAAATTTAGTCAAATATATATGAATGTTATGTTGGAATGGTTCAACGTAAGGAAATTCTATATATGGAAAGGATAATTGCGTTCTCAAAATTTGGTTATGATTATGGCATCCATCTTCATAATCAAAATTGTGAGAATATGGCAATTAGAAATATTATAACAGAGGATTGGTCTAGTATCATGCCCTTATGTAAGACATTATGAATCGTGTCCCATACACTTTGGGTATAGGATCGATTGCATATGCTATAATATCCGACCATTCTAAATTTTTCCAAATGCTCAGGGCATTAAGAGGAAAAAAGGACTAGAACTGGATTTGATTAAAGTGGTCAAAAAACTGTCATGGAAAATCTAAGGTTCGCTAAGGATCTGTCGCTTGTGAGTAGTTGGAAGTATAGTATTAGATGGACCATATCGACATTATTATGAATAGATAAGATTCTATTTAGAATGAGTTGTCATATGGAAAATATGGAAATGTTTCCATAAATGGGAGTTGGATATTAAGAATCTATGTCTAGATTAGAAACTTTTATGCAAGAAGGATGTTCAAAGGAATGTACTTTGAATGTGAGACTTCACGTCTATGGAATTGTCTTGCAACAATCTCCAATAAAGAACTTTGTAATTTCAATGGCCGAGTCTTAGTGACTTTTGTGCTGTGACATTATGAAAGTATCGTTGCATAAAATGTTAAAATCTAACATATTCTAGTAGTGAAGAGAATTTTGTATTCTTACACTAACGATAAGGATTAGGAATTGTGAAATGAGCATCATTGGAAAAGTTTTCAATTGATCTATTTCACAAAGTAAGGATCATAGGTAAACATAGTGTGCATGCATGGGGCATGGGACAACTATTGATATAATTCAAGTGTTAATTTGATTATCCGAAACATTATACAATGAATAATGACTAATCAATATGGTGACTAAATAGAAGGTGTTTTTATTTATACTCAAAAGTTTTGAGGGCATATAGGATTAAGCAGTGTTGTAAAACTCGCCGAGTTGGCCGATTACTCCTCCGAGTACTCGCTACTCCCCCCTTTGCCGAGACGAGTTACATAATCTCGAGTACTCCCTGATCGGCCCCTTACGAACTGAGTAGTGTTGTGAAATTCGGTCAACTCGGTGATTAATATGTATAATATACTTAATGATTTATTATTTAACACACACACACATGTGAATATTACTACATATATATCTTAAATTTTCAGTAATTATTCACGAAGTGAGACCATTATGTGTTTTTCATTTTTTGTGTATTTACATGTATCCAATTTTGTTATATATTTCAATCAACTTATGATTTTATCTTATGATTTTGATATATATAATTTCCCTAAAAATATTTCTACACAAATTTCCAAATCCGAGTACTCCCCGAGTACTCCCGAGTACTCGCTACTCGGTAGTCGGCCGAACAGGTACCGAGTAACGAGTTCTACAACCTTGGGATAAAGTATTATTATTGTGTTTCACTTTGCATGTTTTTGTTGGAATAGTGTCTAAGGCTGCAACTATATTAGGCAAGTATGTGACCCGATTGTGCATGGTCCTTTTGGGTTGCCTTCACCATAGCAACTTGACAGGATGATTTATTATGAGAGAATAAATATTATTAATATATTATGAGAATAATATAAGGAATAATAATATTGTTATTTGATTAATATAAGTCATAAAATTAATTAGAATTAATTTGGTGACTTAAAGAGATTAATTAAATAAGAGGGTATAAATTGTCAATTGTTTGATAGTTACACTTTGGGCTGTAAATCCTTCATGGATAGGGTTGGATGATTTCTAGGGCTTGGGATAAGCCACAAATCGTCCAAGGGCTTATCTTGGAAAGGATTTGGATTGCTTTGAGTAAAAGTTATCCAATTAGGGTTTAAGGATGAAACCTTAGGAGCCTTACAAGTATAAATAGACCCTTGGGGCAAGGGAAATCAGCACCTGTGCTTAAGCAAAGAAACCCTGGCCGATTGCTTCTCTCTCCTCTCTCCTAAATCATCCTCTTGCTAGTTGGTGTTTGTAAGCCATTAGAGGAGTGACATTTGTGACTCTAAAGCTCCAAGAACAAGAAGACCAAACAAGTGTTTCAAGGTAAGCTTCTAACTCTGATTTTGTATTGTTCTTATACTCTATTAGCCATTAGAAGTCTTGGATCCAATGCATGTTTAATTAGAGAAACCTAGATCCAAGCATTAAGGTTTGTATATGCACATAGGAATGTTCATATGGCCAAAACCCATCAGTGGTATCAGAGCCTAGATTGGTTTCTATTAAATTGATGCATGATTGTTTGTTTCTTGCTTGCAAAATTCGAATTTTGTGATTCTGAGTCATGGACTCGGCGAGTCCCATGGTGGACTTGGCGAGTTAGCCTGACTCGGCGAGTCCAGTTGGGCACTCGGCGAGTCCGAGCGTCAGGAAGAGCAAAAATCAGGATTTTTTGATATTTATCTTATGGAAACTTGCCTTTATCATATTAGATCAACCCTAATCCGATTTTTTGATATATATATGACTGTAATCTTGATCTAATTAAAGATATTTATAAATTAATAAAATATTTAATTTCCTTATGTGATAATTAATTAATTATTTTGATTAAATTGGTAAATTATTTGGCAAGAAATCATAAATAAATCAAATATGGATAATTATGTGATTAATTGTTAATTTAGATTATTTATTGTTTGATTCTCTATGTTTTGAATACTTTAAAACTTGCCCTCAAGTTTTGAAATTTATGTTTTGTGATCAAAAGTTTAATTTAGACAATTTAAATTTAAAAACCTAGAATTTTACAAGTTTAAAATCCAACCCTATACTAATATAATATTACAAGATTATATATATATATATATATATATATATATATATATATATATATATATATATATATATATATATATATATAATTAAAATGCTAGTCTTACCGTTAGTAGGCCTCATTCACGAAGCCGGTCTATAAGGTGGGTATGAGGTTGCTGCTTATAAAATGGCGCTTAATGGGTGTACACTCACACCTACCGCTTGCTTGATCGGTGGAGGGTCGTTAGCCAAACGGGTAGGATAGGGCAACCTCATCCTCTCATTAAAAGTATAATATGAAATACAAAGTAACTACATGTTTTTCTTAAAATTTCCCAATCTTAGTTACTTTAGGAAAAGTGAATTGATGCAATCCCATGAAATTACACTTTGCACCCTTGCTAAGAAATTAGTGGAGCGTGTGTGGTTTACCGGCACACTAATTGGTTCTAAGCAAAGGTGGCAAAGGGTGATTCATTGTTTATCATAGTTCGATGGAGCGTGTGTGGTTTACCGGCACATCAAATAGGTGATCGTTACAATGAAGGCACCATGTGAATTTGCATGGTAATTCACACCCGCTTTGTGATCCTCGGTATCCCAGTCACAAACAAGAGGGGCATATCGAGATTTAAACATGCCATTGAAAAGTTTCAATGAATCTCATCTAAACCTAGGAATTCTCAAATACAATTTAGAACTTAAAGTTATGTTTTGTGGTGGAGAATTAGTGAATCGTCATTCACTTACCTTCAAATTGTTTGCATGTTAGATTACGGCATCCCTTTTCTAATATGTAAATATTGTTGTTGGATCCTAGCTCTAATTTTTTCTTATTGGGTGATAATTCGGGATTCATATTCTAATCTATCTTTGTCCTTTCTATTTGTAGATGTCAAACGCAAACAACGCTGCTGCTAGTTCATTCACATTGATGAACCTTTGTCAAAAGGTCACTTTCGATGGGACGAACTTTAGCGAATGGATAAGATACATTCGCACGATTGCTCGCTATGAGGACAAGGAGTATATCCTCGATGAGAAGCTCGAGAAAATCAACCCTGAAATCGCTACTCCGGCTGAAATGACCGCTTTTGAAACTCACGAGCGTGATGCAACAAAGGTACATTGCATCATGATAGCCACTATGAACTTCGAATTCCAAAAGTCCTATGAGGACATGTACCCGTACGAGATGCACCAAGACTTGTTGGAGAGATACCACCAAAACGCGAGACAAGAGCGTTATGAGATTTTCACTAACATGATTTCCGCTAAGATGGGTCATGGAGAGTCTCTTACCGTACACCTGCAAAAGATGCAAAGGTATGTCGACCGTCTTCGCAAGTTGAATGTTGACTTTGGGGAAGATTTGGCGATTGATATGGTGCTTCACTCTTTGCCTCCAAGTTACAATCAATTTAGGATGACCTACCACATGAACAAAGAAGAGGTCACCCTAAGCAAGCTCCAAGGTCTCTTGAGGGTCGCTGAAAGCAACTTCAAGGACAACTCTGTTGCACCAACTCCCAATCCACCCGCTGCTCCTGTGTTGGCTATTGGACAAGGAAGGGGAAAGAAGAGGAAGGCTTCGTCTAAGAACCATCGTAAGGTTAAGCCCCGAGATGGTGCCTCTTTTAGTGGGACCAAAGTTGATCCTGCTAAACCCTACCCTAACCCAAAGGAGGCAGAGTGCCACCACTGCCACAAGATAGGACATTGGAAGAGAAGCTGCCCAGAGTACCTGCAAGCCATCAAGGAAGGAAAGATCAAGCAGTCTTTCGCAGGTATATACACAATTAAATCTAATGACTCATCTCATGATATTTCTTGGGTTCTCGATACCGGTTGTGGTTACCACATTTGTTCTAATGTGCAGGGACTAAGAAGAAATAGAGACGTGGAGCATGGAAGAATAAATCTAATCATGGGGAACAGAAGATCGTCACCTGTGACCAAGATTGGAGTGTATTCTTTAGTGCTTAGGAATGGTTTATCTTTAGATTTGAACAATTGTTGCTATTCACCAGAAATGGCTAGAAACATCATTTCATTTCATGGTTTGTTTAGACAAGGTTTTAGATTTTCTTTTAATAATGAGAATGGTTCTATTCTTGCTTATCTAAATGGTGTCTTATATTTTGAAGCTATACCATGTAATGGAATTTATGAAACCGTTATGATTGTAGATAACTTAGGAAATGATGTTTTATGCATGGATTCTTCCAATGGTATGGATAGAGCATCCTTGTGGCATTGTCGTCTTGGACATGTCAACAAGAAGCGCATAGCCCAAATCCAAAAGGATGGAGTGTTGGAGTCATTCGACCTTAGGGAAGATGACACATGCGAGTCTTGTTTTTTACTTGGAAAGATGACTAAGTCACCCTTCACAAGTACATGTGAAAGGGGTGAGGGTCTATTGGACCTAATACATACCGATGTATGTGGACCGTTTAGATCAACCACGAAGGATGGGAACCGCTTCTATGTGACTTTTACTGATGACTATAGTAGATATGGGTATTGTTGGATATAGTGTCTATGTCCATAACTTTATTTGGTATGAACTTGACCCGACCTGGCATGGTCCATTTGGGTTGCATGGCATTGCAATACTTGGATAGACTAAATGAGAGAATAAGACACTTATGATTATTAATATATTATAAGTTCTAATATATTAATAATAGTATTATTTAATTAGTATTTGATCAAGTATTAATCTAGTATTAATTTGGTGATCAAAGTGAGACTAATTAAATATATAAGGGCTGATTATGACAATGATCAATTCTTTTATGGTGGATTAATGATCCATGGTTTATGGGTTATGGATGTAACCATTTGGAGCTCCATGGATAGTTCATGGGAGTTACAAACCCATGGGTCATGAGAAATGAAGAGTCATGACAATTAAGAGTATTCAAGTGAAAACCCTAATTGTGACACCACTATAAAAGGGACCCTTTGGCTAGTAAAATCGGACCTAGTGTTACTAGAGAGGGCATAACCGATTTTGAGTGCTAGAAGTATTCTCTCAAGTTATTCCAAGTTTTGTGGTGTTGTGTGAAGCATTTGAGGCACAACATTTGGGGTGCTAGGCTCACAAAGTCTTGAAGGAATCCAAGCAACATCAAGGTATGTATTTCTACTAGTTTTTATGTTTCATATATTCCCCATGCCATGCTAGATAGGAAATAACCTTGAAAAAGAAATTTGCATGTATATAGAGAAAACATAGATTCAAGGTTATTAGGGTTGCATGTACACTTAGGAAGTGTTAGAATGCTCAAAACCCATCAGTGGTACCAGAGCCTAGGATTGTTTTCTGTATACTTGATGCAAAACTGCTTGAAAAATGAAAATTATGCATTCTGACGACTGTACTCGCCGAGTCCATGGGGAGGACTCGCCGAGTCCATGAACAAATTCATCCTACTCGCCGAGTAGGATAATGCACTCGGCGAGTAGGATCGAGCTGGGCAGATTTTTCGAGTTTTGTTGCTGGAAATGGATTAGAATCATTATCCCAATATGTTTTGGGCTTGTAAAATCTATTTTTCAAAATGATAATGATTATGTTAATCCATTTTACTTGACTTTTAACAATTTCAAAGTATTATATATGTTTATATGATTTCTTGAAATTGCTTGACATGAATTTGTGTTCTTATGAGTTTTTAAAAGATCATAGGAATTATGTGTAACCACCATGTGTGTTTAATTATTGATCTTAATTGTATTGATGGTGTCCATAACTTGTCCTCAAGTTATGGATAACCAAAGGTCACTTCTTTAATTTGTGTTTAAAGAACTAAAGAGGTTTCATAAAGTGAAGAGTCTTCATTTTTATGAACCATTAAAACTCATAAGTTACAAAATTGAAGAGACTTGGAATAGTTTCAATTCTTGCCCTCAAGTTTTGGAATTTGAAAAGTCTTACACTCTAATACTTTAATTCCAAATTAAACCTTAAAAATCAACACTTATACTATTATTATAATTTTATTATATAGATATGTATAAGAATATGTCATTCTTACCGTTAGTAGGCCTCATTCACGAAGCCGGTCTATAAGGGGGTATAAGGTTGTTGCCTATAAAATGGTGACTTAGTGGGTGTCCACTCTCACCCACCGCTTCCTTGATCGGTGGAGGGTCGTTAGCCGAACGGGTAGGATACGACTTTAAATTCTCATTAAAAGTATAATGAATTATAAAGTAAATATACATTATAAATTCCCAATCTTAGTTACTTTAGGAAAATGTGAAATTGGTGCTAGCCCATAAAATTACACTTTGTACCTTACCAAGTCGTTAGTGGAGCGTGTGTGGTTAACCGGCACACTAACACGGACTAGTAAGAGTGGCAAAGGGTAACTTAACTTTATTATAGATCGGTGGAGCGTGTGTGGTTAACCGGCACATCGATTAGGTAATATTGTTGAGGGTACCAAGTCAATTTGTATGGTTATTCACACCTTGTTTGTGATCCTCGGCATCCCAGTCACAAACTTGAGAGGGCACAATCGAGATTCAAACATGCCATTGAAAGTTCAATGTATCTCAAAAGATCTAGGAGTTTCAAGTCCAATTAAAACTTAATTATATTTTGTTTTTCATGGTGGAAATTGGTAAATCGTCATTTACCTACCTTTAACTATTTTATAATTTGGATTACGACATCCCTCTTCCAGTTATAAATAGGTTATTGGGTCCTAGCCTTAATATTTCATATTGAGTGTTATATTAAGGACTTTAAATCAACTAACTTGAATTTCTCCCATTATAGATGTCTAGTTTAGACATCCATGGTCTTCCCAAATCTTTAGGAAGAAGTTTCCTAATGAAGATGATATCCCGAATGGTAATCAAGGTGAAAAATCAATCCCTTTGTTGTGCATTAGTGGGACTGAAAATCATACTTCACTTCCTTCACATACTCTAATAAATCTCCCTATCCCACAAGTTTCAAGACATGATAAGTTCTAAGTCACTCAATCCCTATTGGAAAACAAAGTCTATATGTGCTTAGGTCTTGGAGATTAAGTCACATATTGACAAGCCGGGAGAGTCGGGTGTCGAAGTCTCAAGGTAGCTGGCTGTTGACTTGGTCACTCCCTGATGACAGATCACGACATGACCCTTAATGATCTTACCTATTTGCTTGATGATGCTGAATCAGCAATGATTTGGAGCATTGGTAAAGCAAAATTTGATTGGAAGATCAACTTCCCAAGCTTCCATGGACATTGACAATGGTAACATTGGAATTCTAGAAAAGCTTTCTCTTCCCAATTGAAAAGGATTGGCCGTAGTCAACTCGGTTGACAAAATGGCAAAGAGAAAGGCTAAGTCTGTGATAGTCCCGTGTACCGTTTACAAAGAGTCCATATGTTTCTATTGCCAAAGGAAGGGCATTGGTTGCGAAGCTGCCAAATTTACCTAAAATTCCATAAGGATAGTAAAGTCAAATGTTTGACTCTGCTTCAGGTAAAGTCCATCGTCTAACTCTATTAAGTTTCTATTCTGAGATTCTTATTGCATGATGTGACTGGGTCACATATTGATGTTTAAGAATCAAAGAAGAGTGAAGAAACTTAAAGGAAGTATATGCTGATTCTGATCGTGAATATGGATTTTGATCGCATGGTTCGGTTATCAGAATTTTAAGCTGTTGCTTAAGAGTTGAAACATATTGCTTAGGAATAGATAACAACAAAGTTTTCATATGGGTTGTAAGGATAAGTTTTCCGCAAAGTTTTAAAATAAAAGAAAAAAATGGTTTTGATTTTATTTATCCTTACAATGGCATTTGTGAAAAAGGTTGTTGCTTATATGTTTCCATTGATAAGCAATATGGGTATATGGATTTAATTCTTTCATTAGTGGTAGTGTCATAATTCACCAAATAAGGAAAAATTCTCATCACCCAAGTTTCAGTTGGATAGAAACTTGGAATCATGCAAGTTGTATTGCATGATGAATGAGAAGTTTTCATCTTTGGGAAATTAAGACTAATTCCTTGTTCATATGTACATGTGAGTCAAGTGAAGGACTAAAAGACTGGGTAGACTTGGTTATGTGCTGGTCAGGTCCACCACAAAGGTTGATAAGATTATTCATTATGATTCACTAAAGTTTAGTAAATATGGTTATACTTACAAGTTTAAGTATGATTCTGGATCATTGGAAAAGTTTCAATGTATGGCAGAATGAATAAGAAGAATCAAATAAGGCAGAAAGATAAAAGTTTCTCCAATCTGAAGAGATGGGAGAGTACTTGTTTATTTTGTTTTATGATTATCTTAGTGATTATGGAACCATATCACAATTGATCCTCTAAGGACACCTTAGTGTGTATGTTGGCTGAGGAGAGGAATCGTGAATTGTTGAAATGTTTAAATCAAAAGATAATTCATACTTCATTCCAAAAACAAATCCTGGAGTTATACTCCAAGATTGTAACTTGAATGACATAGTCTTTAGAAAGTTTATAACACTTTTCAAATGTAGAGTAAGATGTGTCCTACTCTCATACATTTGAGGTTGGTTAGTTGTGATGTTTTGGATAAAACAAAGACCAACTAAGTCCAATTATGGGAAGTGTTTAACTTGATAAGAATCCGCACTAACTATTGAATATTTGTTTTGTGAAGGAATGGTTCTTGACAAAGAGAATCATATATGTCAAGAGGTCAGTGGGAGTCTTAAAAAGATCTTAAGATAGGTTGAAGAACTAATCAAGAGATTTTTTAATCACTAGCCCACGACTTGAGGTTTGTAACCTATCGTGTTGACATATTCTGTGCTCATCCCAGTTAAGGTTGGCTTTGCATTGGAGTTCTGAGAGTTCTCAACTGTTTTCATAACAACCTGGAAGCAATGGTAGGCCCTTGTGCTGTCGGGTAGCACGAAATGAAGATTGCACAAGTTCAGTCCATATGAATTTGGAAGTGTCACTAACCTAGTCCTGTGATTATGGTTTTGACAAAATTCACATGGAAAAGAACACATACACCATAAAATCTAAGTGTCATAAGGTTTCTCTTCGATTCATGAAAATGATGGTAAGGAAACGCTTCCACTAAGAAGATTTTAAGTAGATAGCGGTTGTGATATTTGCATTCTCATATAGTTAGTGGAGCGTGTGTGGTTAACCGGAACACTAGCTAGTGAGAATTGCAAAAGGTCTAGACAAACATATGAGATATCTAAGGAAAGGTGTATGTTTTTGATAAAGTCTTATCAAAGCAATCTAGTATCAGAAATATGAACTTTGATAAGAAAGTCAATAAAGTATTGATTTCTAGAAGTCCAGTTGATTTCTGAGTACATGTCATAGCTAGTGGGAGCATAAAGTGTTATGCTGGTAATCATTATGCTAGTGGGAGCATGATGATTATGTTAAGTATTGCAAGTTAGCAATGTTAATTATAGAAAACAAAAGTTTCAATTTGCTTTAAAAAGTTGTTTTGCTATAATTAACGGAGAGGATTTTATACTTCACTCCAATTCTAGAAGCTTAGATTGACATTTTAATCTACTTTAGTCAAGAATATATATGAATGTTATGCTGAAATGGTTCAGCATAAGGAAATTCTATATGTTGCGTTCTCAAAATTCGATTATGATTACGACATACCTCTTCATAGTTCGAATTGTGAGAACATGGCAAATAAAAATTTTATAGCATGAATCGTGTCCCATATGCTTCGGATATAGGATCGATTGCATGTACTATAATATTCATCCATTCTAAATTTTCCTAATGCTTAGGGCATTAAGAAGGGAAAAGGGATTAGAACTAGATATGACTAAAATGATTAAGCAATTGTCAAGGACAGTTTGAGGTTTACCAAAGATTGGTTACTCATGGACAATTGGAAGTATAGAGTTAGGACCATATTGACATATTTTGAAAAGAGGCAATTCTTGTTCAAAAGTGATGGTCAAAATGGGAATATGGAATTGTTTCCATAGGTGGAAGTTACTCTTTGAATCTGTGTAAGATTAGAGAACTTAATGCAAGAAGGAATATGGAATTGTTTCCATAGGTGGAAGTTACTCTTTGAATCTGTGTAAGATTAGAGAACTTAATGCAAGAAGGATGTTCAAAGGAATGCACTTTGAATTTGAGACTTCATTTCCATGGAATTGTTTTCCATTGGAATGCTTTGTAATGTCTGTTGCCAAGTCTTTGTGACTTCTGTGCATAGTCATTACAAGGGGATCATTGCATACAAGTTTAGAATCTAACAAATTACAGTAAATGGCAAGAGTTTGGTATTCTTTCACTTACAACAAGGATTGGAATTGTGAAATGAGCATCATTGGAATATTGTCAATTGATCTATTTCACAAAGAGAGGACCATATGTAAACATAGTATGCATACTTGGAGTATGGCATAATTGTTGTTTGGAAAACCATAGTGTACATGCTTGGAGCATGGGAAAACTAATGTTTTAATTCAAGCATAAAGTTTATTAATCGAAACATAAATAATGAGTAATCAATATGGTGCTTAAATAAAAAGTGTTTTATTTACACTCAAAGTGTTGGGGCCATATACGATTAGTATTATTCTTGTGTTTCACTTTGCATGTTTTGACTTCCAGAATAATTATGTTATGGTATATATCATATTATTCAAACCATCCACAGTCAGTCATATGTTGGAAGTAAATATGAATCAAGACTGTCATGAATTTGGCTTGTATGATTTGTCTAAAGTGCTTTAGACAATGCAATGGTTGCTACAACATTCATGAGTACTCATAAGGGCTGAGTATTGGATTCAACCCACGCTCACTTGCATCACTTCATGGAATTTATCTCGAGTGATCGTGAGACGGTAATATCATATAAATCTTCAAACCTAGAGATATGAGTTGTTGACTATGAGTTGGTTATTCATTGATTGTAAGAAAACACATTGGTAACTCGATGTTATAAAACATGCCTTTGTGAATAATTCAACAAGTAGTTAGTACAAGCATATCAGTCGAAGTTTATCTGTTCCTTCTAGAAATAGAAGTGATATCTGGGCCCCTCGATGATTTGGTTTTGACCTATGTACCGGGCCCGGTCAGAACCTAATTGATGTGTTCAATATAGTTCTATGTCGAAACAAATTGGAGATCGAGAAACAAATGCTAGACAATAAGTAAGACCATGTTCCATGTGTTTGTCTGGCTGATATCATGAGAACAGAGGATTATATGATCACTTATCTTAAATGGCGTATCATCATCATCTCAGTTCCGAGAGACTTTGAAAGAGCTACGATTGCTAGTTGGGTTTTGAAGTCATATTTGCAAATATAGTTATTAGACTTATCCAAGTGGGAGACTGTTGGATATAGTGTCTAAGTCCATAACTTTATTTGGTATGAACTTGACCCGACCCGGCATGGTCCATTTGGGTTGCATGGCATTGCAATACTTGGATAGACTAAATGAGAGAATAAGGCACTTATGATTATTAATATATTATAAGTTCTAATATATTAATAATAGTATTATTTAATTAGTATTTGATCAAGTATTAATCTAGTATTAATTTGGTGATCAAAGTGAGACTAATTAAATATATAAGGGCTGATTATGACAATGATCAATTCTTTTATGGTGGATTAATGATCCATGGTTTATGGGTTATGGATGTAACCATTTGGAGCTCCATGGATAGTTCATGGGAGTTACAAACCCATGGGTCATGAGAAATGAAGAGTCATGACAATTAAGAGTATTCATGTGAAAACCCTAATTGTGACACCACTATAAAAGGGACCCTTTGGCTAGTAAAATCGGACCTAGTGTTACTAGAGAGGGCATAACCGATTTTGAGTGCTAGAAGTATTCTCTCAAGTTATTCCAAGTTTTGTGGTGTTGTGTGAAGCATTTGAGGCACAACATTTGGGGTGCTAGGCTCACAAAGTCTTGAAGGAATCCAAGCAACATCAAGGTATGTATTTCTACTAGTTTTTATGTTTCATATATTCCCCATGCCATGCTAGATAGGAAATAACCTTGAAAAAGAAATTTGCATGTATATAGAGAAAACATAGATTCAAGGTTATTAGGGTTGCATGTACACTTAGGAAGTGTTAGAATGCTCAAAACCCATCGGGTATATCTACTTAATCAAGCAAAAGTCAGAAACTTTTGAAAAGTTCAAAGAGTTCAAGAATGAAGTGGAGAATCAATTGGGCAGGAAAATCAAGATGCTTCGATCCGATCCAGGAGGAGAGTACCTAAGTCTTGAATTCCACGATTATCTCAAGGAGTGTGGAATAGTTTCACAATTGACACCACCTAGGACACCACAATTGAATGGTGTAGCAGAAAGGCGTAATCGAACCTTGTTAGACATGGTTCGCTCTATGATGAGTCGTGCTTCACTACCTATCTCTTTTTAGGGGTATGCCTTAGAGACTGCCGCCCATATCCTTAACCGAGTCCCTACTAAGAAGGTTGCCAAAACACCTCACGAGATGTGGACAGGAAAAGCTCCCTCGTTGGCACATATCAAGGTTTGGGGTTGTGAGGCTTTCATAAGACGAGATACTCACGACAAGCTCGAACCTCGTAGTGAGCGATGTATTTTCATCGGCTACCTGCAGAAATCCTTTGGATATCTCTTCTATAGACCGAAGGACAATGTTGTCTTCGTTGCGAGGAGAGGAGTTTTCCAAGAGCGAGAACTTATAAGCCAAGGAGACAGTGGGAGGCAAATCGAGCTTGAAGAGATTCAAGAGTCGATAGATGAAGGAACCTCTACCGCTGGCACTCAACCCGAGGAGGAAACCTCGGTTGAACTGACTGATGAGTCCTTACCTCTTTGACGTTCCGAAAAAGTTAGAGTTCAACCCCAGTTTTATGGTTTTCATATTACTACCGAAGGGGACACGTATATTAGTGATGGTACACTAATAAATCTTGATGAACCTAATAGCTACAAGGAAGCCATGGCAGGCCCGGAGTCTGTAAAATGGAAAGAGGCAATGGATAGCGAGATCCAATCCATGTATGACAACCAAGTTTGGAATTTGGTTGATAATGTGCCCGGACGTAAGACCTTTGGGTGCAAATGGATCTTCAAGAAGAAGACCGACGTGGATGGAAACATACACACATATAAGGCGCGATTGGTTGCGAAGGGCTTTACTCAAGCTCCCGGAGTTGACTATGATGAGACCTTCTCACCAGTTGCGAAGATAAAATCTATTAGAGTGATGCTAGCTATTGCCGCATTTCATGATTATGAGATTTGGCAAATGGATGTCAAAACGGCTTTCCTTAACGGGAAGTTGGCCGAGGATGTTTACATGGCTCAGCCAGAGGGTTTTATCGATCCGAAGCATCCAAATAGAGTGTGTAAGCTTGAGAAGTCCATTTATCGACTTAAGCAAGCATCTCGCAGATAGAATCTTTGCTTCGATGAGAAAGTCAAAGAGTTTGGATTTGTACGAAGCGAAGATGAATCTTGTGTATATGTCAAAGCCAGTGGGAGTATAGTAAGCTTCCTCGTTCTATATGTCGATGACATACTACTCATAGGAAATGATGTCCCGACTCTGCAGGAGGTTAAGTCCTGGCTCGGGAAGTGCTTCGCTATGAAGGACCTCGGAGAGGCTTCCTATATTTTGGGAATAAGGATAGTAAGAGAGAGAAGTAAGAGACTAATAGGACTTAGTCAGAACACTTACTTAGATAAGGTACTAAAACGTTTTAGTATGGAAAATTCGAAGAAGGGAGAATTACCGATACAAAGTAATGTCAAGTTGAGTAAGACTCAAAGTCCGAGTACCGAAGCTAAAATAGTAGAAATGAGCCGAGTACCACACGCTTCCGCAGTTGGCTCAATTATGTATGCTATGACTTGTACTCGCCCTGATGTAGCCTTTGATTTGAGCATGGTTAGAAGATATCAAGGGAATCCTGGCAGAGCCCATTGGGTTGCGGTGAAGAATATCCTTAAGTACCTTCGGAGGACGAAGGAATGGTTTTTAGTCCTCGGAGGGAGTGATGACTTGAAGGTGCGAGGGTATAGTGACGCCAGCTTTCAGACCGACAGGGACAACTACCGTTCGCAGTCGGGCTGGGTCTTTACCCTTGATGGAGGAGCAGTGACTTGGAAGAGTTCCAAGCAGGAAACCGTAGCTGATTCAACGTGCGAATCAGATTACATTGCGGCGAGCGAAGCATCGAAGGAGGGAATATGGTTGAAGAACTCCATTGGTGATCTTGGAGTTGTACCTGCCATAAAGGAGCCCATGGAGATTTTATGTGATAATGAAGGAGCGGTTGCCTTGACCAAGGAACCGAGAGATCATGGTAGATCACGACATATCGACAGAAAATATCACTTTATTAGACATCGTGTAGAAGAAGGACAACTCGTAGTGAAGAGGATATCATCAGAAGATAACCCAACAGATCCGCTTACGAAGGGACTGAGTAGGGTTAAGCACTTGCAGCATGCTAGGAGTATTGGGCTGAAGGATGATATTAGTATAGATTAGATAGTAGTAGAAACGTGTAATAGATAAATGTAATCAACATTTGATGATTAAATAAAAGAGTATTATTTATGAGTAATATTACTGTCTTATGTTAATTGTTTAACTATTGTTTCATTTTGCATGTTTTGACTTCCGGAATAATTGAGTTTATTAAGAATAATCGAATTATTAAAATTGTCCACAATCGTTCATATGTGGGAAGTAGATATGAATGAAGATTGTCATGACTCGGTGTGTAGATTGTCTAAATGGTTTTAGACATAGCAAAGGGTTGCTTCAACGTTCATGAGTGCTTATGAACTAGTTTTGAGCATTGGAACAAACCCGCGCTTGCTGGAATCACCTTATGGAATTTGATATAAAAGGGTGATCGCAAGACGATAATATCATATAGTCTTAAAACCTAGATATATGGTTTGTTATTTGTTAATTGGTTGTACATTGATAATGCGAAAACGCATCAGTAACTCGATGTTATAAAACGCATTGTTGTGTATAGTTGATTAATGAATAAGTAAATGCATATAAGTCGAAGTTTATCTGTGACTTTTATCCCAGGAGGGTAAAAGCGATATCTCGGCCGCTCGATGATTTGATTTGAATTATGTGCTGGGCCTGGTCAGAACTGAAGTGATGTGTTCGATTAAGTTCTATGTCAAATAAATCGGAGATCGAGAAACCAAAATGCTAGACTAATCATTCCATAGAATTGTCAGCATGATATCTAACAAAGGACTGTACGATCCCTTATCTAAAGGACAAGATTGATTAGATCAGAGTTTGACAGCGTCTTTGATAGCTACGATTGCAAATCGAATTGTACTTGTGCATATAGTTACTAGACTTATCCAAGTGGGAGACTGTTGAAATAGTGTCTAAGGTTGCAACTATATTAGGCAAGTATGTGACCCGATTGTGCATGGTCCTTTTGGGTTGCCTTCACCATAGCAACTTGACATGATGATTTATTATGAGAGAATAAATATTATTAATATATTATGAGAATAATATAAGGAATAATAATATTGTTATTTGATTAATATAAGTCATAAAATTAATTAGAATTAATTTGGTGACTTAAAGAGATTAATTAAATAAGAGGGTATAAACTGTCAGTTGTTTGATAGTTACACTTTGGGCTATAAATCCTTCATGGATAGGGTTGGACGATTTCTAGGGCTTGGGATAAGCCACAAATCATCCAAGGGCTTATCTTGGAAAGGATTTGGATTGCTTTGAGTAAAAGTTATCCAATTAGGGTTTAAGGGTGAAACCCTAGGAGCCTTACAAGTATAAATAGACCCTTGGGGCTAGGGAAATCGGCACCTATGCTTAAGCAAAGAAACCCTGGCCGATTTCTTCCCTATCCTCTATCCTAAATCATCCTCTTGCTAGTTGGTGTTTGTAAGCCATTAGAGGAGTGACATTTGTGACTCTAAAGCTCCAAGAACAAGAAGATCAAACAAGTGTTTCAAGGTAAGCTTCTAACTCTGATTTTGTATTGTTCTTATACTCTATTAGCCATTAGAAGTCTTGGATCCAATGCATGTTTAATTAGAGAAACCTAGATCCAAGCATTAGGGTTTGTATGTGCACATAGGAATGTTCATATGGCCAAAACCCATCAGTTTTGACTTCCAAAATAACTAGGTTATTCGAAGCTCCACAGTCGGTCATACGTTGGAAGTGGGTATGAAGCAAGACTGTCATGAATCAGTCTGTAGATTGTCTAAAGTGTTTAGACATAGCAAAAGTTTGCTGCAGAGTTCATGAGTGCTTTAATAAGATTAGAGTTTTGGATTAAACACATGCTCACTTGAATCACTTTATGGATTTTATCATGAGTGATTAGTGAGATGATAATATTATATATTCTTGAAACCAAGACGTGTGAGTTGTTATTTGCTGGGCGGTTTCACATTGATAATAAGTAAACACACTAGTAACTTGGTGTTATAAAACTTATTGTTGTGTGTGATTTGATGAGTAAGTGCAAGCGAGCATTTGAGTCGAAGTTTATCCATTCCTTTTACCCACAGTTAGACAAAAGCGATATATGTGGGTCCCTCGATGATTTAGTGATGACACCCCAAAGCGCTTGGCTAAGCCAGGATTGATTTGATTTGTTCAATTAGTCATGGTCGTCATAAATTGGGAATCAGGAAACAAAATATAGACAAAGAGAATGATTTTGTCACACGCCCAAAACTGAACGGCGGAAACATTCGAGGACGGAGGACGTCATGTATAATATCACAAAAAGTGTGTAATGGTAATCAAAGTAACAACAACCATTGTATTGATAATATATAATTTACATTGAGTTCAAAACATTACATGGTTCACATTAAAACTATATCAAAAGATAACACGCGATACTACTCTACTCCGTCTTCAAAACGCTTGAAAAAGGTACATGGCTACTGTTTTTCCTTAGAATACAAGTGATTTGGAAAGTGTGTCAACATTTAAGTTGGTGAGTTCATAAGCATATTTGGTGTTTGGATAGTACGTTCTTTATTCTTAAAGACCGGTGCTTTGAAATAAGAAGTTATATTCTTTTTCCAGAAAATTGAATCATAAATCATTTGTTTGTTAAGTAGTTGTATTTTTCTTAGAAAATCCTATATTTTCCATAAATCAAGTTGTAGTCTAATATAAATCAAGACCAAAAAGTATAAGTATATTATTGCACTTAAAGTAATGATATGTAGTTTTATTTGCTTATAAAACAATTTGAAGAGAAATGTTTCTACGTGAAAGTCCACGTATAGATGTTTATTCGATTGTTTGTAAAATACTGACGTTTTATCGCGGAAAATCCTATATTTTCCATGAGTTGAGTTGTAGTCTAATATGAATCAGGACCGAAAAATGTGAGTAAATATGTCATACTTAGCTTGAATAACTTGTAGTTCTATATTTAAATAAATCTAGTTGATGATGTACTCACTCCAGATCCTGAATGTTGTAATAATATCCTACTATGATTACTTAATACAAACAAGTTATATAAAAGCAATCATAAAGATACTACCCCGTAAGTTTGTTTGGGAAACGTATTACTATGTGCATGAGTTATTGTTTCCATGTGCGAGTTCTCATAACCATACTAGATGTTAGTACTGATGTTGACATTTGTCACCCCGAAGACCATAGCTAATGTGATATCCCCAAAATCACGGCCAGAAAAGACCGGTTTGTTTATGCTTTGTTTAAAAATCAGAGTAACATTTTAAATAAAAGTGTTGCGGAATTTGTTCCAAAACCAAATATGATAAAGATTTATCAAAAGCATTTCCATATAAATGTATTTCATTAAAAGACTTGGGATGTCATGTTCGTACAGATCAAAAGCATAAACAGTACAATATAAGCCTTACTACATTATTTCATATCTACAGGCCTATATCCGTAATCCCTCGTCCAAACATCATATCTATGCTCAAGCGCCACTACCTGTAATACATAAAACTGAGTGGGTCAGGCTTGGGAGCCTGGTGAGCATGTAGGGTTTTCAACCCACAATAAATAAGTTTATTAATTTCATCAATCAACAATAACCCGGTTACCCGTTCCCGTTATCCTCACTTTACGTCCCTAAACACCTATCATAAGGGACCTAGCCTAAGGATCATCATCGGGACGGACACTACTGCTAAGGGGATTCCTCAGCAATAAATGTCCTAAAGGCAACCATGTGGGGGATGGAGTACACCAGTGAACACATCGTTCACAAACACCTACAGGTTGCGAGCCTGCTAGTGTTCCACTGGACTGTCTAGAAGAGTCCGTGGTCGTCATCCATACTCCGCTAGATGACAGAATCAACAACATCAACATCGAGGCCTCTCATCATTTTATCACACATCACCTATTACATCTACCCATGTTTTACCCTAACATTTTCGTAGATATAAAATACATCGATACCACTAAGGTTTAGTCTATTACATCGATACCACTAAGGTTTAGTCTAACGATAACCGCGACAAATTAATTGTCTGACTATTATTATTATTATTATTATTATTATTATTATTATTATTATTATTATTATATAAGCGTTAATAACACTCAATATAACTCATAATAATAGCCCAAATAATTATTTTAAGGACCTAATAACATTCCTATAATTATTTGAAAGCTATATTAAAAATTGCGTAAGCGTAGCACACTTACAGCGAATTTTATCGAAAACCGGAACTTAATTGGAGCAGCGTTTCGAAACCGAAAGACTCCTTTTTCATGGGACTCCGGGAGCCTCGGGGCTTCCCTAGGGTGCTAGGGGTTTTATCTAGGGCTTAGGGGGGTTTAGAGAACTTAGAGAGAGAAAGTTTTTAGAGAGAGAGTGAGTTTTGGTGTGAAAATGAAGGCTGCCTTCGAACCCTTTTATAGCCTGCGAGGCCTCGGTACGCTGGGCGTAGTGGCTCGGATAAGGCTGCCAGATGGACTCCAACTGTCTCGCATTCGGAAGGGATAAGACCGGAGGGTACGTGGGGCGTATAGACTTCGGACGCGGGGCGTACAGCGAGGGCAGGTGTCATCATCCAAAGCGAGGACCGTGGGCCGCAAGCGACGGCTGTGATCTTGCCAAGTCATCGATCCATGCATCAGCTTCGCAAATTCACCTTCCAACTTCTAAAAATCATAACTTTCACATACGAGCTCCATTTTCGACGTTCTTTATATCCACGCGAAGGTGGGAACGTACTCTACAACTTTCGTTTAGACTCCATCGGCTAATTTTGACTAGATTTTAAATTTTATATTATTAACGGGTCGAGATAGGATTGGTCCGTTAAATCCTCATAACTTCTTCATCCGACATCCGTTTTCGCCCATCTTTTTCTCGTTACGCTACTTTTAACGAGATCTTCGATTCTCGTTAAGTTCATGTCGGCTAAAAATCACTCGATCTAATATTCGAATTTCGGGTTGTACACTGCTAATCCGAAACTTCGAAAAATGATAACTTCTTCATACGAAGTCAGATTTGGGCGTTCTTTTTATCGGTGTTCTTAGTTTAACATATTCTATGACTTTCGTTTAGATCGCTAAGGCTAAATCTCGCTCTATCGTAAATTCACTATTTATGCTTCCTGGTATCGTGCCGGTTCTGTCGCGAAACTTCGACGGGTCATAACTTCTTCGTTATAACTCGGATTTCGGCGTTCTTTATATGTACGGAAAACTTGAGACATATTCTACAACTTTATGTAGAGATATCGGGATTATCTCACACTTTAATTTTGATGCTTATTTTTATTCTTTATTAATTATACATTTATAATTAAATTATAAGTAGATAAATACACATAATTCACGTAATACTCAAATATTTCATCTTTATTACTTCAAAAAGAGTTACAAGAGTTGACCTAGACTATTACATTGACAAAAATGCTTAGCCCTGAAACCCGGGCGTTACAATTCTCTCCCCCTTAGGATGATTCCGTCCCAGAATCATGCATCAGCAAACAGATGTGGATAGCGACTCATCATGTCATCCTCTGTTTCCCAAGTGAGATTCGGCCCATTCGAATGTTTCCATCGGACTAGCACTAAGTCGACCATCTTGCGTCGTAACTTCTTAGTCTTACAGTCAATAATTGCCTCGGGCTCTTCGATCAGCCTTTTGTTCTCACCTATCCTTAACTCTGAGATTGGAATTATGTCGGGAACATCTTCCGTGAATTTCCTCAGATAACACACATGGAAGGTGTTATGAATACCATTGAGTTCTTCGGGAAATTCCAGCTTGTAATCTTGGTTCCCAATCTTCTGAAGAACTTTGAACGGTCCAATAAACCTTGGACTCAACTTTCCTCGTTTCCTAAATCGTATAAGTCCCTTCCACGGTGAGACTTTAAGCAAAACGGAATCCCCAACTTTGAAGGTTATCGGTCGTCTTTTCTTGTCAGCATAGCTCTTCTGACGACCCTGGACTGCTAACATCCTTTCCCTAATCACTTTCAACTTCTCAGCAGTCTCATGGACTATCTCGGGGCCCATAAATTGCTTCTCTCCAGCTTCAAGCCAACAAGACGGTGTACGACACTTCTGTCCGTACAAGGCTTGATAAGGTGCCATCTTGATGCTCGAGTGGAAACTGTTGTTGTAGGAGAATTCTACCAGAGGTAAGTGCTCGTCCCAATTCCCTTGGAATTCGAGGGTACATGCTCTCAGCATATCTTCCAGTGTCTGAATCGTTCTTTCGCTCTGACCATCGGTTTGCGGATGGTAAGCAGTACTCAAACATAATTTCGTACCCAATTCCTCTTGCAGACTCCTCCAAAACCTCGACGTGAAACGACTATCACGATCTGACACAATCGTAAGAGGGACACCGTGAAGTCTTACAATTTCCTTCACGCAAGCATTTGCGAGCTTATCCATAGACCACTTCTCGTTGGCTGCTATGAAGTGTGCACTCTTGGTGAAACGATCCACGACTACCCAAATCATGTCGTGTCCGTTCTTCGTTCTGGGTAGTTTAGTCACAAAATCCATGGTGATGTCTTCCCATTTACCCATGGGTACAGGTAAAGGTTCTAAACTCCCATACGGTTTTTGATGTTGTGCCTTAACCCTCGCACATGTTACGCACTCGACCACATACTTCGCAACATCGAGCTTCATCGTCGGCCATCGGTAGTAGGGTTTTAGGTCCCTATACATTTTAGTGCTACCGGGATGAATTGAGTACATGGTCTTATGTGCTTCTTCCATCAGAAGATCTCTTATTCCTCCCGTCTTAGGTACCCAAATTTGATCTTGGAATACCTTCAGTCCTCGACTGTTTGTACCGACCACTAACGTTCTTCCCAAACGTTCTTCCTTGCGGTCATTCTTCTCTAAAGCTTCTTCTTGAGCTTTCCTGATACTTTCCACAATCGTCGAGACGACTTCAATTCTTAACGCTCTTGGCCTTTTCCTTTCAAGATTGACTTTTCGATTACGAGCATCCGCAACAATATTTGCTTTACCTGGGTGGTAAAGTATCTCACAGTCGTAGTCCTTGAGAAGTTCTAGCCAGCGTCGTTGCCTCATGTTCAACTCCTTTTGATTAAAGAGATACTAGAGGCTCTTATGATTAGTGAAGAGTTTGCACTTCGTACCGTAGAGGTAATGCCTCCATATCTTTAAGGCAAATACTACCGCTGCCAAATCCAGATCATGAGTGGGGTAGTTCTTTTCGTGCTCTTTCAATTGTCGAGATGCGTATGCTATCACCTTTTCTCTTTGGGTCAGAACACAACCCAACCCGACTCCAGATGCATCACTATAAACCGCAAAGTCTTCAACTCCATCGGGTAGAGAAAGTATCGGTGCTTCACATAACTTCTTCTTTAGCTTCTTGAATGCCTCATCGTGCTTCTCACTCCATGTATACGTAGCTCCTTTATGAGTCAAAGATGTTAATGGAGCAGCTATCGAAGAAAAGCCTTGGATAAATTGTCGATAATATATGGCTAATCCTAGAAAGCTTCGAATCTCCGTGGGACTCTTTGGACGTTCCCACTTCATCACAGCCTCGATCTTCGCGGGGTCAACCATTATTCCCTCCTGGTTAACAACATGACCCAAGAATTGGACTTCCCGTATCCAAAAGTCACATTTGGAGAACTTTGCAAAAAGCTTCTCCTTCTTCAACACTTCTAATTCTTCCCGTAGATGCTTGCCATGCTCCTCTTGGCTTTTCTAGTAGATGAGAATGTCGTTGATGAATACTATCACAAATTTATCGAGGAATGGTTTACAAGCCCTGTTCATCAAATCCATGAATGCTGCTGGAGCATTGGTTAGTCCGAACGACATAACCAAGAACTCATAGTGTCCATATCTTGTTTTGAATGCAGTCTTCAAAAATATCCTGCTCTCTCACCTTCAGCTGATGATATCCTGACCTAAGATCGATCTTTGAAAAGTAGCTCGAACCTTGCAGCTGATCGAATAGGTCATCAATCCTCGGCAATGGATACTTGTTCTTCACCGTTTAGGTCAATGAAGATGTTCCTAATACGATTACTAACAGGTACGAATTTGCCACTGGCGACTTCTACAATCAGGGCATTATCTAGTTTTTCTATAGGCAATGCTAATTTCCCACCAAATTTATGCAACACAAAGGAGTAGTTGGCTTCGGAATCAAATAGTATATTTGCAGGCAAACCATTTACAAGAAAGGTACCTGAAGCAACGTCTGCTGCCTCCTTCGCAGCCTCGAGCATCATCTGGAAGGCTCTTGCCTTCGGCTTCGGTGGTATGTTGGGTCTTCCTGCCTCCTTCTTCTTCGGGCAATCCTTTAAAATGCGCCCCTCCTCGTTGCACTCATAACAAACCTTCTTAGTGAACGTGCATTCATTGGCGTAGTGCCCAGGCTTTCCACACTTGAAACAAGTGACCCCTCCGTCACACTTCCCAGAGTGCTTCTTCTTGCACTTGTCACACCACTTCGCTTCTGATCCTCCTCCTATCGAACCAGACTTTGAGAATCTACCCTTCTTACCGGACCTCGAGGATCCGTCAAACTTCCTTTTCTCTCCCACTGCTGCTCTCTCCAGACACTTCTCTCGTATTTGGGTCTCCACATTCTTAGCATCCCAGATGGCGGCTTTCAGAGTGGTAGTTTGCTTGACCATTGGGCCGAAGTCTGCTGGTAATCCGAGGGCAAATTTGTTAACCTTGGAGAGTTCAGTTGGGACGAGGTGAGGAACAAGCTTCATTTTCTCAGTAAAGCTTGCAGCGTATTTAGTAACGCTCATTCTTCCCTTCTTCAGATTCTGGAATTCGTTGTTGATTTCCAGAAGATCCTGCTCACAGCAGTATTGCATCTTCAACTGTACTAGAAAATCCTCCCACGACATCTTGCTTACTTCACCTTTGGGCATTAAGTCAGCTAGTAGCTTCCACCAGCTTAGTACTCCAGATTTCAATAGAGGAACCGCGAGAGCGTTCTGCCTATTGCTACACTCACAACTCTCAAACATCGTCTCCATCTCAGAGATCCAGTTCATGACTTCCACCGGCGTCGGGCTTCCAGATAGACTCGGTGGCTTGGATGCCATGAAATCCTTGTATTTGCATCCACGTCCGTCATTTCCTCCTTCCTGGTGGTTTTGCCTAACTATCGGTGGGTTGGCTTGACCAACAGTCCCACTATAGTTTCCCTCCTCACTCTGCCCTTCGTTCAACTCGGGCTGTTCGATCTGAATAGTCTCTTCCTCTCGATTTTGTTGGAGCAAACGTCTGGTTTCCTCCATTTGACGATCCAACATAGCCTGGATCATCGCTTGCACTCCGGCCATCGTGACTGGTTTAGGTGCAACTTCTTCTACAACAGGTATTTGTTGAACCATTGGGGGTTGGTTCATATCTCCATTTGCGTTTACGTTTCCGCTACGGGTCCTTGCCATCTTGATCTATACACCGAATAAGGTGAATTTAGATCTTTATTTAGGATAGACGTTTAAATTGTCCTTATTACTCTGAAACGTTTACATGCTAGTTCTAATATCATAGTCGTACGTTTAGAATCCTAAACACATAAGGTTTCTAGATCCGGTCGGCAACAAACCATAGATCCGAACAATTAACAGCATATCAGGCACAAAGCATTTAGCACATAAAAGCATTTTAGGCATAATTCCTAAAATAAGCTAGTGCTCACACCTCACAATCATCGCTTAGCATTCTAAGTTTAAGTCTAGAAATCCTACAAATTCCTAGTTCACTTAAACTAATGCTCTGATACCAACTGTGACATCCCCAAAATCACGGCCAGAAAAGACCGGTTTGTTTATGCTTTGTTTAAAAATCAGAGTAACATTTTAAATAAAAGTGTTGCGGAATTTGTCCCAAAACAAAATATGATAAAGATTTATCAAAAGCATTTCCATAGAAATGTATTTCATTAAAAGACTTGGGATGTCATGTTCGTATAGATCAAAAGCATAAACAGTACAATATAAGCCTTACTACATTATTTCATATCTACAGGCCTATATCCGTAATCCCTCGTCCAAACATCATATCTATGCTCAAGCGTCACTACCTGTAATACGTAAAACTGAGTGGGTCAGGCTTGGGAGCCTGGTGAGCACATAGAGTTTTCAACCCACAATAAATAAGTTTATTAATTTCATCAATCAATAATAACCCGATTACCCGTTCCCGTTATCCTAACTTTACGTCCCTAAACACCTATCATAAGGGACCTAGCCTAAGGATCATCATCAGGACGGACACTACTGCTAAGGGGATTCCTCAGCAATAAATGTCCTAAAGGAAACCATGTGGGGGATGGAGTACACCGGTGAACACATCATTCACAAACACCTACAGGTTGCGAGCCTGCTAATGTTCCACTAGACTGTCTAGAAGAGTCCGTGGTCGTCATCCATACTCCGCTAGATGACAAAATCAACAACATCAACATCGAGGCCTCTCATCATTTTATCACACATCACCTATTACATCTACCCATGTTTTACCCCAACATTTTCGTCGATATAAAATACATATACAGTTTAAATCATTGAAAACATGTATAAAAATGTTCATCCACCATAGATAGCAAGTATTCAGATAATATGCACACATAGCATGTAATTTATATAAAATACTTCATATCTATGTGTAAGCTGAAAGTAACTATGAACTCACCTGAAAGGTGGTGACTTAGCACTCGGACAACGCTTCGATACTCTCAGAAACGATTTTCCTTTGATAAAACCTAGTATCGATACCACTAAGGTTTAGTCTAACGATAACCGTGACAAATTAATTGTCTGGCTATTATTATTATTATTATATAAGCGTTAATAACACTCAATATAACTCATAATAATAGCCCAAATAATTATTTTAAGGACCTAATAACATTCCTATAATTATTTGAAAGCTATATTAAAAATTGTGTAAGCGTAGCACATTTACAGCAAATTTTATCAAAAATCGGAACTTAATTGGAGCAGCGTTTCGAAACCGAAAGAGTTCTTTTTCTCGGGACTCCGGGAGCCTCGGGGCTTCCCTAGGGTGCTATGGGTTTTATCTAGGGCTTAGGGGGGGTTTAGAGCACTTAGAGAGAGAAAGTTTTTAGAGAGAGAGAGAGTGAATTAAGGTGTGAAAATGAAGGCTGCCTTCGGACCCTTTTATAGCCTGTGAGGCCTCGGTACGCTGGGCGTACCTCGGACCTACGCTGGGCGTAGTGGCTAGGATAAGGCTCCCAGATGGATTCCAGCTGTCCTGCATTCGGAAGGGATAAGACCGGAGGGTACATGGGGCTTATAGACTTCGGATGCGGGGCGTACAGCGAGGGCAGGTGTCATCATCCGAAGCGAGGACCGTGGGCTGCAAGCGACGGTTGTGATCTTGCCACGTCATCGATCCATGCATCAGCTTCGCAAATTCACCTTCCAACTTCTAAAAATCATAACTTTGACATACGAGCTCTGTTTTCAACGTTCTTTATATCCACGCGAAGGTGGGAACGTACTCTACAACTTTCGTTTAGACTCCATCGGCTAATTTTTACTCGATTTTAAATTTTATATTATTAAGGGGCCGGGATAGGATTGGTCCGTTAAATCCTCATAACTTCTTCATCCAACATCCATTTTCGCCCATCTTTTTCTCGTTACGCTACTTTTAACGAGATCTTCGATTC
The DNA here is from genome assembly GCF_002870075.4 of Lactuca sativa. Lineage (NCBI taxonomy): Eukaryota > Viridiplantae > Streptophyta > Magnoliopsida > Asterales > Asteraceae > Lactuca > Lactuca sativa. The sequence goes on along the minus strand of NC_056625.2, from coordinate 92,257,507 downwards.
TCGTTTAGGTCGTGTCGGCTAAAAATCACTCGATCTAATATTCGAATTTCGGGCTGTACACTGCTAATCCGAAACTTCGAAAAATGATAACTTCTTCATACGAAGTCAGATTTGGGCGTTCTTTTTATCGATGTTCTTAGTTTAACATATTCTATGACTTTCATTTAGATCGCTAAGGCTAAGTCTCGCTCTATCATAAATTCACTATTTACGTTTCCCGGTATCGTGCCGGTTCTGTCGCGAAACTTCGACGGGTCATAACTTCTTCGTTATAACTCGGATTTCGGCGTTCTTTATATGTACGGAAACCTTGAGACATATTCTACAACTTTATGTAGAGATATCAGGATTATCTCACACTTTAATTTTGACGCTTATTTTTATTCTTTATTAATTATACATTTATAATTAAATTATAAGTACATAAATACACATAATTCACGTAATACTCAAATATTTCATCTTTATTACTTCAAAATGAGTTACAAGAGTTGACCTAGACTATTACATTGACAAAAAAATGCTTAGCCCTAAAACCCGGGCGTTACAGCTAACAGTTAGGGTGCAGAGTCGTCAGCCCTGTATAGATCTATACACAAATTCAGACTCTCCCTCCTGGAGACTTTGGTTATAGATGGGGACTTTCGTTTGATACTAAACAAAGCGACTGTCTCACATGTATGCTAACAAAGAGTTCACAAGTAATATGTTGAAAAGTCTTTTAGTGAATAAAAATACCAATTTTATTTATAACTATGTATGATAGAAAGAGTGGATTGACTTGTAAATTATGCTTAATATGAATCACATACCTGTTTTCCTATCGTTGTTCTATCCAAAATTGTTAACACTTTCATGAATGTTATAAAACATAAAAATAATCTTATTTTTATATAAACTTTGTTTTGTCCCGAAAAGGGTTAAATATGACATCAATATTATCCGAACTATAACTATTATAGTTTCAAATGTATATTACATTAAGATGATAATCGTGTTACTTTAACATGTATTATTTGTAAGTATTTGCACTTTGGATAATGATACTACTTCACGTAATAAGTGCATAAAGTATAAGTAACATAATCAAAGGTTTGTATTTTAACACAAATTTTTCTTGTGTTATACTTGTATTCCCCCTTATAAAACATATAAAAAGTTTGGAAAAGTGTAGGGGTATGAACTCACTTGATACGTGGTGAATCGTGTAGCGTTTTGTTTCTATGAATGATCTTTCCTGACGTATCCATGAGTTTCTGATGAAAATCTGGGCTTTATGCGGGAAGAGTTTCGATTTGAAAAGATTATTTTCTCGATGACTTCGGGGCGTCGGGGCTTGCTTCAGGTGATAGGGGCGTTACTGGGACTTTGAGGTGGTTTAGAGTGGCTTAAATGAGTGTTAAAGGTTGAGAGAGTGAGGAAAGTAGAAAACATAACTGGAGAGCCTCGCTTTCCTTTTATAGTAGTCTGGGCGTACCTTCGTATGTTGGGCGTAAGTGCAACCTGGCTTCGGACGTGGCTGTTGAGGAGAATACGTGTTGCATGTGATTGTAAGGGCGACATGGACCATCCGAGGCCTAGCCTCCGAGTACGCTGGGCGTACTCCTTTGGACCAACCTCGCAATTTGTGCCCAAAACTTCAAAAATCCATAACATTCGCATACAAGCTCCGTTTTCAACATTCTTTATATCCACGCAAAGGTGAGATTATACTCTACAACTTTCATTTAAAGCCTGTCGACTAATTTTGACTTTATTTTTAATGTTATAATTTTAATAGGTCGGGACAGGAAAAGTCCATTAAAAATTCATAACTTCTTCATCTGACATCCGTTTTCGTCTAACTTTTTATCGTTGTAATACTATTGACGAGACCTTCGATTCTCGTTTAGGTTGTGTCGACTAAAAATGGCTCGATCTTTAATTCAATTTTTGAGTTGTACACTGCTGTGTCGAATCTTAGAAAAAATCCTAACTTCCTCATACGAAGTCAGATTTGGACGTTCTTTTTATGGACATTTAAGGTTTAATGTATACTAAGACTTTCATTTAGATTATTAAGGCTAAAAAGCGTTTTATTGTAAACTCACTTTTTATGACACTCGGTGTCATGCCGGTTCTGTCGTGAAATTTCGATGGGTCATAACTTCTTCGTTATAACTCGAATTTTAGTGTTCGTTATATTTTTGGAAACCTTGTTACAATCTATACCACTTTATTTATCCCAATCAAGATTATTGAACAATTTATTTTTTTTACCTAAGTTTGACTGGTGTTATATTATCCCCCCGTTAGAGAGAATTTCGTCCCGAAATTTACCTTATGAATGTGACATCAACGGTTGAGGAAAGATGTATGTACTTCTGTTTCATTTAATCTTCTTGTTTTCTAATGAATCTAGATCCTAGTTGAGTGTTCCAGCGCATCTTCATTATTTCGTATGTTGTTTTGATTGGTAGGGAGTGTGTGAGTTTTGCTTACATCTCTACGTTCTCTTGATTCTCCATGTCTATGTTTTCTTATTGGTTCTTTTACGAAGTGTAAATTCTTATTTATTTTGAATTTATCGAGTGGAATTTCTAAAGTCTCGGCGGTGGGTTATTGTTTCAGATTGGGCGTGAAAGATTGGATGTATATGGTTGTTGGGGTTTATAGATCAACGGTCGATGCCGTCTTGTCTCTAGTTGCTCAAAGATCCAAAAGGTCTTCGTTGTTGCTTCCTTTCTGATATTTGGATCGGTGAGGGTGTTTTTGGTCACTTGGTCCCTTTATCTATTGGGAGTTCTTGGCTTTAATACAACCTAATTGTGATTTGCTCTTGTGTCTGTATAGCGCACCATTCGAAGTGGCACTGGTGTAGGCGGTAGGTATTATTTTTAATAGGACTCAACTAGTGATGGTGAGTGTTCTATGCCTTGCGAAAGTCTATCACAAGGATGTGATGCATACCATCTAATGTTTGTATGTTTCTCTTATTCCGACTGTTCGTTTAGGGATGGTAAGCTATATATGCCTCTCTCACGCATACACTTGGTAATGATCAGTTAAATGTATTTATCTAACTCTCTATAATCGAACTTGTATTGTCGTACTAGTGGAATTTCCGAACAGTCTACTAGGGATACTTCGAAACGGTCATGGAAGGTATGGTATACTTCACATAATTACTTCTGAGTCTTGAAATGGAAGTTGATACGGAAGTTTGTATCGGGTTTGTTGTTATAGATTGAAAGGGTTTCGTTAGTTGTTCGATTAAGGTGAAGGGTCTTTTTGTAACATAGGAAATTTATATGGTGAGGACTAAGTTAATCCATGTCGAATAACGACATCGGAATTTTTATATGAAACATGTGTTAAGTCGATTAGAGAGAAACGTTTGTCAGAGCGATAGTCCTTTCTGTGTATACTCTCTAGTGCCTTAAGATTTATCCTTGAATTACTACTATGAATGTTTCCTATCGCATTAAGCGAGTACTAGCAGTAGGAGTGTTCTGGTAATTAGAAATGATGAGTTTTACAATACAATCCCTACCAGGCTCCTTTAATATCACTTGATGCATACTAGTCGTATATAATTAAGATTTTAACTAACATAGTTTTTGTGAAAATTAGATATTTAATTATTGTTGTTTGGAAACGTACCTAAATCCTAGCAAGGTCCCTCATTGTCTCTTCATGTTCTGTTGTTAAACTCCTCTCGCTCCCTCGTCATTCCTCTCTGTTGGATAATTTCGCTTGAAATGTCCTATTTCACCACATGCGTAGCAAATTCGCCTCATTCTGGCATTGGTGGTTGAGGTGATGTATTAAACCAGATTCCTACAGTGGCTGACGGTGTGTCCTTTCTTATTGCACCCATCGCAATACATCTCCCGGCAGACTCCATTATGATGATAGTTGCACTTGTTGCAGTATGGAAGGTTCCCATGATATTGTGTTTTCAATGTAGAGGTAGTAGGGTCAGTGGGGGTATGGATTGCCATTGTCGGTTTCCTTTTAATGGTTCCTTGAGTTGAATAGCCCCTTCTCTTGTTCCAGGGCTTTCGTTTCATGCTCACAGGTTTGTTTTGGGGCGCTCTTGCAGATAGTCACTTGCAGGTGCCTTCAATTGTTTATGTGATAGCATGTTTGTATCAGCATAGATAGTTATATTAACCGGGATATAGTTGTTTTATCTCATATATACCTATAGTATATATGACATTTTGAAATCACACAACTATGCTAAACTTGTTAACATGTTAGTATTATAAAAGTATACTAATATAAACCCATAATTATACTCGGGAATTATATGTATATGTGTGATGTATCTTATGAGTTATACTCTGGGGTTCTATATATACTATGTTGTGTGATAGACCCAGAGTTATACTCGGAAGTTATATATATATATATATATATATATATATATATATATATATATATATATATATATATATATCACTTGTTAAAGTATGTTATATGTTATTATTGTTGGTTTTATGTCAAGATAAAACTTGGTTTTACCTCAAGTTACAATTGTTGTACTGCTTAAGTGTTATGAAATTAGGAGTAATGTTAAAAGCATAGTCTACTAACTTAGGTTCTTAGACACAAAAATGCTTTTGCTGTTAGGACTATAGGAAGCCAAGAAAGTCTACATGAGCTACTTTATTTATCAACTAAGATTGGGAATCTTAGTGGAAGTCCTCTGACTTGTAACTGTTAATCCCGTGTGAGCGAGGAAGTTGTGTATGGATTTATGTGGGTTAACGCCCCATACGTGATTGTTGGCTACAATCCAAATAGTTTTAAGGTGGACTATAGATCTATACGGGTTGACGACCCCACTCGTGGTTGCTAGCTACAACCCAACGTTATGCGGGTGACGAACTGTCCTTTTATTTGTTATTGTTCTGACGTCGATGAAGCGCGTGGTATTATGTGTATGTGTGTGGAAATTCTCATGAATAGAATGAGTGGCTGTCAGAGGTTTTGTATGTCTAGCAGCGGTTACGGACTCATGGTAGCACAACTTTAGAAGCATTATACTTTGTCGATATACAAGTATGAATGTTAAATATAAGTTTCCCAAAGACTTATACTCTAAGTACAAAGAAACTGGTAGATATATTACTTGTATATTAAGTAGACCACTATACCTATTCTACTTACTCGTATAGAATTGAAATAGATTGATACGTAGCGGTTTTACTCGTATAGAATTGAAATAGATTTATACGTAGCAGTTTTACTTGTATAGCATTGAAATAAGATTTATATGTAGCAACCTTAGTTTGTATGAAATTACAACCATTTATTTATAATATGTGGAACTTATAGGTATACTACCTATTTGGTAAGTAAACTATTATACCTAAGATATATACTAAATGTTGGAGAGTCAAAACGATACTTTCAAAATTATACTTTTGAACTTGAGAAAAAGTGTTAATTTGTATGGAGTCAAAACCTGTGAACTCACCAACTTTATGTTGACGTATTTTAAAATACATGTGTTTTCAGGAAGTTGATAACTATGATACGAGAAATGACGTTACACCGCCCGGTGTTTCCGCCGATGGCCGGGGTGTGACAGATGTAGTGCTCAAAACCCATCAATTAATACCTTCGTGTGTATATCAAGATCACTGAAAATGGATTTGAAATGAAGAAGTTACGACTATTTTAAGTTGGAGATGAACGGGTAAAACACGTCACCATGGGCGCGGTGAGAAGTTCTCCACGGCATGGTGAGTTGTGCAATCCAAGCCCATCAAATTAGGGTTTGGTTCATATTTAAAGGCTTCAACCCCATGTTTTAGGCCATTTTATAGCCTCCATTACATCAAGAACTCCACTTTTGACTAAACCATAACCTCCTTCATAGATTAAGCTCATTCTATCTCATCTCCTCAAATTTTAAGGTGTTTTTGTGGCTTTAGAGTGTGTTGTTCTTCAAATACTTGGTTTTGAAGTTTTGAAATTGAAGAGATCAGCCGTCATCTACCTTTTGGACTCTTGTGAGTTGTAAAGATCCTTGCTTTGTTGTGTTTCATCATTAGATCTATGAGTATTTGGTGTTTAGGTCCATTTTAATGAGTTTTGATCATTTTGTGATTTGTTCCATGGAGTTTGAAAAACTCCATGAGTTTTGGTTCATGTTTAAAGTTCAGATATAGTGATTTGGTTGAGTAAAGAATGTATGCAAGAAATCTCTTTACTCCATGCATGAAGAAAGTGGGGCTGTGGACATTTCTTAACTTAGGGTTTTAGATCTTGGAATTTTGTGACATTATTATGGATAAAGTTGGAAAATTTATCCATCCAAACATTATATTGATTCAAATATGAAAGTTGAAGGCTTGGACTTAATGGATTAAGTAAAAAAAGATGCATTCTTGGACTCTTTGAGACTTAAAGTTTAGATCTTGGTTGTTTGGATATCCTAATGGACAAAGGTGGAAACTTTATCAATTCTTAAGCTATTAAGTACGATATTTGAAAAGTTAGAAGCTTAGGCTTAAGGGTTAAGTTCTTGATCCATTAAGTTGTTTTGGGCTCCGGACACAACACGACAATGTGTAGGCCACAACATAGTGGAAGGATGAAACACGAGTATTTGGTCTTTTAGCCACCACGATGCAACCACGGTGTTGGCTACGGTGCAGTGACTCGATCGTTGACCGTTGAGTTTTTGACTGGCATGACTTTTGGTCAAACTTGGGTAGGATTGACTATTTGACTAAGGACTAGTCTCGATTTGGAATTGGGTAGCTTAGGTTAGCTGTTCTGTTGCTGAGGCTATTGTTGAGATTCTGTTTTTTAGTTCAGATGAGTCTTTCTAATGCCCATTTCCCAAAATGGATTAGCTGAAGACTTATGAGGTCAATGATATGGTTTTTGAGGAAAACTATGTGCCATGACGTGGTAAATGGATGACCACGACATGGCATGACATGTTATGGGCGCGTGTGAGAATGGATACCATGACGTGGTAAGAAGGATGCCACGATGTGTTGGATGTTGCAGTCCAAGCCTATGATTTTTAGGGTTTCTCCTATGTTTAAGCACCTTAGTTCTTGGATCGGGTCATCTCCATCAGTCTCCATCTCTTCACTTAGAAACCCTAGCCTCCCTTCCATGATTATGAGCTTGGTGGCTTGATCTTGAAGTTGTTTCCTTGATTTGGTGAAGCTTGTGAAGGAAGGAACTTCTTCTTGGTGTAAGGAAGCAAAGAGCAATTCTAGATCCATCATCTTCTTCAAGTTTTAGAGCCTTTGGAGGTATAAAGCTTGCACCTTGACCTTGTTCTTTTGAGATTCATGTTTATGGTCATTATTGGTTAACTTTGTCCCTTCATGGATGCTCATGGAGTTTGAGGAACTCTAGAGCTTGATATGATATTATCATGGTCATGGACATCTATTAAGTGAGAAAAAGGTCTTAGTTTAAGTGTTCTTGATATCATGCTCAAGTTTTGGACATATTAAGGAGTTAATGAACTTAGGTTTATAGATCTTGCTTTCGGGTGAGGTCCTAATGCATAAATTTGGAAACTTTATCCATTAAGTCAATGAGAAGGATTAGATATGAAGTGTTGAGCCTTGATCTGTATGGATTAAGATCTTAATGAAGAATTGAGGGACCTTCTATTAGCTATGAGATAGTCTAGGAATAACCATGACGTGGTGGAGTCAAACTTCACGATTGTTTTTCCTGAAATGCAACAATGTGGCCAAGGAAGGCCTATGACGTGGTGATGTGTTGCATATCGACTGTTTTTTCTAGACATGTCCACGATGTGGCCAAGAGTTCACCATGTCGTGGTAGGTGTTGTCTTGGTAGAGTGTTGACTGTTTACTTTTAACCAGTTTGAGTTTGGGTCAAACTTAGAGGATTTGGGTTGTTGACCGGGGGAGTTATATTTATATGGTGTTAACCGATTTGTGGGATTGATCAGTGCAAGGTGTGGGAGTATTGGTGTGCTTCTTCGGTTCTTCAGCTCAGGTGAGTCTTCTCACTACGACACATATCCCATTATATATCCTTGTAAGTTAGGATAGAGGTACTGTTAGATTACAAGTATGCTAGTTGATCGGGATCACTACTTATTACACATATATGTAGTTTGAGACAGTTGGTGTCATAGTATGTTAGACTGGTAGGGTCTTACATGTTGATTGTATGATAGAGTTAGGAAATAAGTTTGGTTAGGGTAACTGGAGAATGCTAGTTATAGGATTATATATGATTGACCAGGGAAGGCTAGTTACCAAGGATATATAGTACGCCAACATATGTTATATGTTTATGTTATAATGACTGCTTATGATAATGTTAGTAATGGTTGTAGGTGGTTAGGTTAGATAGCCTGAGAACTCTTGGTCTAAAGCCTTATTGCAATGTTCATGTCTGATTGGTTGCTTTCGGGTGGATTCTCTGTTCGACTGTCTATATGATGTCTAACTACATATGAATTTATATATTGTATGAAAGACCAGGATTTGGCCCCTAGAACTTGTATGTAAGACCGGGATTTAGCCCTTGCCATTGTAGGGAAAGACTAGGATTTAGCCCCTGGCAATCGTATGAAAGACAAGGATTTGGACCCTTGGCAATTGTATGAAAGACCAAGATTTGGCCCCTAGCACTTGTATGTAATACGAGGATTTGGCCCTTCGCGTTGTAGGGAAAGACCATGATTTGGCCCATGGTATAAGTGATTGTAACACTACAGTTCGGCCCATAGATTTCACTTGAGATTCATATAGACCCAATACTTTATGTATGATATATGTATGTGGATAGGATATTTGATTGTTCGGTACTAGAGTCGAGGCTTTGCATGTATGCATGTTATGTATGGTGGAATATGTGGTATACTAGGGAACTCACTAAGCTTTATGCTTACAATTGTGGGTAAAATGTTTTGCAGGTCGTTCATGAGAATAACTCAACCGGACTATACACTCGCTCGAAGATTTTGGTTTTCATTGTTTTGTAAATCTACTATGATAATGTTATGGTTTCTAACAATGGAATGTCACCTTTTGATTTTAAATCAAAGGTTTTAAATGGTTAATCTATTTTATATATGAAAATATCTTTGTAATTTTTGAGACGTTTCAGTCTTCTCACTATACTATGTAGTATGCTAGATTGTCTTTGTGATTTTTTGCATAAAAGACAATAGGAGGACCATGAAAATTGTATGACAGACCATGGGAGGACCATGTCAACTATATGAAAGACCATGGGAGGACCATGAAAATTGTATGAAAGACCATGGGAGGACCATGGCAACCGTACAGAAGACTATGGGAGGATCATAGTAAGAAAGGCTACAAGACAACTGCAACAAAGTAAGTAAATGTAAGACTATCGGAGGACCACAACATTCACATGATATGTATTGTTATGTATGGTATGTGGTATCTTGGGGAACTCATTAATATTCATTCTTACGATTATATGTTAAAAGTTTTTCAGTTTTTCTTATATTGAAGGAAGGGCGTAGCTTGATTGTATCACATCCATTGGAGATTTCCGCACTTAAATAACTATTATGTTTATACTCTGATTGTTGTTTTGAATCGAATGGATTTATTCAGATCTTTGAAGATGTAATTGGAACAAATGTTTTGAATATTCAATGAAAAATTTTCCTTGGAATTGGGACGTTATACTCTCCTCTCTCACTCATCTCTCTCTCTCTCTCTCTCTCATCGGCACAAACACATCATTCATCCAGAGCCTCATCGCCTTGCCATGCTCAAGGGACGATGTATGCTACCTATACCGAGTCAATTTTCTGGCCACTCTTTTAGTCTAATAACCCATTAGAATGTAAGCAATTTGATGGTTTTGCTTACAAAATAATATTAAAAACCACAAAAGTAACAATAGTTTATGAACAAAATTTTTTAATTTCTTACCTTTTATAGTAATTTTTATAACATTTTTATAGTAATTATTTTAATAGTAGTATTTTGTGACAAAAAAAGTGATTACCCCATCATTTAACGTTAAACACAAATTTTTTAATATGTTATCATTGAAACCTCCAATGTTTTTGACGTTAGGTTGACCACAATTGTTCGATTTTTTTTATATAAAATGATATTTTCATTTGTTCCCATTATGTATGCATGCATAATCTTGTGTTTACATGGTGTAAGCTTGTAGGATGTATTTGTATGAATGCATAACTTGCTCCTGGAAGGAGGAGAAATAGGTATCATGATGTATGTTTATTGTTCCCAGAAGAGGAGACAAAAGTTATCATATTATCCATTTCTTGTTCCCAGAAGAGAGAGAGAGGGGGGGGGGGGACAAGAAGTACCAGATTGTATTTTGTATAAGAATGTATCTTTACATGTTTATGCTTCGTGACATATAGTAGTATGTATATATGTTGTGTGCTCACTAAGCTTTATGCTAACCCGTTTCTTATTTATATTTTTTAGGACCCTCCTAGGTAGTTAAAGGGAAGGACCCCATGAAATTACATCGATCTCGTATCAGATAAATTAGGACAATTATTTTAATTTTTATTAAAGACTTATGATTTTATATTGAGAATTATATTAAGTTTGACAATATAGATAATAGTCTCACAAAAGCTGTAACATCCTGTTTTGAAAAGCTTCTTATTTTGGGATTATGAAAAATAAATGGATCAAGTAAAGGCCTTGGGCTTCAAGGGAATAAGGTTTAGACCCTACTGGATGTTGATAATATTGGCTATGTAATCTAAGCCCTTGGTTTATATCATGGAGTCAAAGGGTAAAATGGGAAAAGTGATATTTTGGACTTCTTTCATGAATTATGGATTTTAGTTCGGTGTTTTTTAAGTCAAATTTAATTAGATAGAGTTATGGTTCTTCTTAATACCTTTCTGTGCATATAAAGATAACTGAAAACGGAGTTGAAACGAAGAAGTTATGACAGTTTGAAATTGTAGTGAAATTTAGTGAAAACCCGTTCTCACAAGGTGAAAAGTAATTATCACGACTTGAGGAGCCTGTTCTCATGATGTGAGAAGTAATTCTTAGGATGTGAGAAATGTGTAGCCCAAGTCCACAAGTTTTCGGGGTTTTCAAGGTATTTAAAGGTAAGGATTAATGTTTTAGGATATTTTCTTAGCCTCTGTCATATCTAGAACCACTTGTGAGAAACCTTAGCCTCTATTTAGAAGATTTGAGCCTACCCTCACCTCTCTCATCTATTTTTGGAGTTTTTGGTGGTTTTGGTGCAATGGGTTCACGCAAGATTGATCCTTGAAGCATGAAAATTGAAGATCTCAACTTTCATCTACCTTCTAGACCTTTCTAAGTTTTAAAGTTCCAAGACTTATTTCATTTCATCTTGGATCTGAGTGTATTTGGTGTTGTGGTCCATTTTTATAAGTTTTTAGTGAGAGTTGGGAATAAAGTTTGCAACTTTATTAATCTCCTTGATCCCAAGAACATTTTATGTTTCATATCTAGATTCCAACACCTTTTGATCTGTTTAGAGTGTTTTCTTAGGCCTCATGAACTAGGAAATTTTTGATCTTTTGCCTCCCCTTTCATCCATGCAAGTTATCTTTTTCATTTAGGTCTTTTTGGTGTATTAAAGTTTTGATCTTGAAATCTTGAGACATTATTATAGATAAAGTTGGAAACTTTATCCATCTAAACATTATTTTGATTTAGATCTGAAGGTTTGAGACTTGGACTTAATGGATTTAGCTGAGAAAGATGCATTCTTGGTTGCTTTGAGACTTAAATACTAGATCTTGGTTGTTTGGACCATCCTAATGGATAAAGTTGGAAACTTTATCCGTTATGAAGCTATTTAGGGACTAGATTGGAGGTTATGGGCCTTGGTATGAAGAGATTATGCACTTAATGAAGATTTTGGCCTTCTGGATAGAAGTCATGACGTGACATAGGATGTGTCATGACGTGACGGCGCACATAATCGCGATTGTTATGTCGTTGCATTCTCACGAAGTGATTGAGGAATGGTCACGACATGACGTTGAATTTTTGACTAGTTTGACTTTTTGTCAAACTTTGGTAGAATTGAGTATCTGACTAAGGATTTGGTCTCGGTTCGGTATTAGGAAGTTTGGTTTGGATGTGCTATTTCTGAGGTAGCTGTTGAGCTTCTGTTAAGTGGTTCATGTGAGTTTTCCTCACTATGCTCGTTGTTGGAAGGCACCAATACCGGTACACTAGGTTGTGTTATGTATCCTGGTATTTAGGATGTTGTTATGCTATGTTGATCTATTAGATTGGTAGATCTGTATGATTACCTATATGTGCTGGTTATATGTCTATATGTTGCATATGTTGACATAGTGCGGTGGGGTTGAGGTGATACTGCTTTGTGTAGAAGCCAACAAACTCAAGAGCAAACCACACATAAGCTGAGGGCCGGGAGGGCAATCCAAACTTATGATGTGGGCTCAGGAGAAATCCATACATAAGGTGAGGGCCTGGAGGGCAATATAGACTTATGATATTGTGGGATCTGGAGCAATCTAGACATAAGTTGAGGACCGAGATGGCAATCCAGACTTATGTTGTGGGCTTAGGGGTAATCCATTCCGATGACTGTGGAGCCAGTATGCATGTTTGTATATTTTCTATTGTGTGGGGTATTTTGGGGGAGCTCACTAAAATTTATGCTTATGGTTTTATGTTTAGATGTATTCAAATACTTTTGGTTTCAAAAGGAAGGGTCTGACTTGATCGTACTGCATCCGCTAAAGATCTATTTTGCAATGATTATTTATGATTTTACTCTGATGTTTTGAGAATACTTTTACTCTGATTGTCTTTTGGGATAATGAATGAATGATTTTGACTTATTTAAAAATGAAATTTTTACTTAGTATTTTTAGGACATTACAAGTTGGTATTAGAGCCTTGAATTGAGGGATTCGGGCACACTCTCGGGTGTGTTTGAACTCAAACTGAGGAATTAGTAATCTTTTTTAAAGAAAATAAGTTTTTTAGATGATTTTTACAAGGAAAAGGGGGTGCGATGCGTGCAATCAGTCGAGCTTAAATAAGTAATTCCCATAATACCCATACATGTTTATATGTTATATGATATGGAATGTTTGCACGCTAAGATAAGGCTAAAGATACCTTCAGGGATTGGATGATAAAATGGTATGATTGTGATGCCTTGTAGCCTTGGTGGAATTGGATTGATATGTGCATATTTGATCATATATTTCGTAATATATCTAAATACTTTTTGGCTATTTTGTCTCGATTAATGAACAAAATGTACTTAATTATGTTAAAATTTCGTTATCAGCCTTAAAAACATGCTCGAGTGAAAAGGAAGCGGATAAGCAATTGGAAGCTTGGAGAATGAAGTTTGGAAAATAAGAAAGCTGAAAAATAAAAGGGACTCGGCGAGTTGGGCATCAAATCGACGAGTTGTTGGGAGGATTCGCGATCCAACAGTGCCTTGCTGTACATGCGATTTAAGTAAAGAACTCGTCGAGTTGGTCTATGGACTCAACTATTCGGTGCGTAATTATGAAAATTCTTATATATATATCGATCATTCCCGAAACCCTAAGACTGGTAGACGAATTTTGGAGACCTTTGGCGACTTATTGGCGATCAGAAGGGTACTGGAAGCTCTGGTTTTCGAGATTTCAACTTAGACATCAAGTTAGAAGAGATCAAAGGCAATAAACACGTTAAAGACCCTTATGTGTTGATTATAATTATTTTTCTGTTAATAAACAAGTTATTGTGTTGCATGAACATCTTCTTAATTGCTTGAATCATACGGATTTGTGAACACAATATTGTATGCATAGTATTAGTGAATATGAACCTAGGATTAACAAGAAAATAAGTACATCAATATGTAAGTATGTGTGATGAACAACCATGCATAAGTTAGTTCAATTAACAAACTTAATTAGCTAAAATTACAAGTCTTACTTGACCTAAATTGAATACTAGGAAACTCGTTAGTTTAACCAATTGACCACTGTTTGAGTTAACCTGTTTGATAAGGATTAGTAATAGTGAACATGAACCTAATCACATTAGAAATCAGTAGCCAATGATATATTAGTCCATTGCACTCACCATGAAATCATCCATAGGAATAAATGAGTCGAATCTGAACATAAGTCTCTTCTAAATATTGAATCTAGTTGCCTTCTATTTTCTTTAGTTGTTAATTATTTTGTCTAAGTGTTATTTGCTTATTTAAGTTTCTAGTCTTGCAAAACTAGAGAAAATCATCTTTTACTTGTTTTTAATTAGGTAATTCTAGTAGTTAATCTTAATTGTTACCGTTCCCTGTGTTCGATACCCTACTTGCTTGAACTATATTGCTAATCGATAGGTACACTGCCTTTCGTGTGTTTATTTTGTGTTTGAAGTAGTAGGATTAAAACTAGTGCATTTTACACACATCAAGTTTTTTGGCGCCGTTGTCGGGGAACTGTTCTAATAGTTATTTTAGTTGCTAGTTTTATCGATCCTTTGTGTAAGATTTATTACTATTTTTATTAGTTAATTATTTAGTTTAGGTTACTAGCTTTTCAGTTTTAAAAATTTTCATTTTGAGTTTTCAGTTACAGCGTGGAACTCGTCGAGTCCAATTCTGAACTCGACGAGTTGGTCGTGATTTTTAGTTTCGTTATTGTTTCATTTTGTTCGTTTTTACACGTGTTTTCTGTTTTATTGCAGTACGTGTATGACCCGTGGATCAAACACACATTTGGTCCCACCATTTGAAGACCCGAAATTAGCTCTTAAAAAGAACAAGGACAAAACCATAGAAGAATCTTCAACTCCAAAGAAGTCACCTTTTAAGAATCTCAAATCAGTTTATGGCAAGAAAAAGGGAAGGAAAGTGGGAGAATCCAACATCTCATTGACGGACGAAGACCCTAATAAGGAAGATACCGAGTACGAAACATAATCTGAAGACGAAAGCGAGCAAGAAAGCGAACCCAATAACACCATGGCTAACATCGCATAAATTTCCATGGGTAAATGGAAAAGAAGGATGCGTGATGATACTGGTCCAGGAATCGTGTAACCCGCGATTCCAACAACTTCCAACTTTGAGATGAAAGGTCACGTACTCACACAACTCAAGGACATCCCATTCTATAGGAAAGATCATGAAGACGCATAAAAGCATCTCGACGAGGTCAATGACATAGCCGACTACTTCAACACCCCTAATGTGCCTCGCGAGACCGTTTTGCTTCGTATGCTACCGATTACATTTAAGGGAGCCGCGAAAGATTGGCTGAAATCACTTCTTCCAGGATCTATCACCACATGGGCTAAGATGTGTGAAGAATTCATTGATCAATTTTTCCCTCCCTCAAAAATAGCAAAGTTGAAGAAAGCCATTACAAATTTCGAGCAACAAGCAGGCGAGGCACTCTATGAGGCGTGGGAAAGATACAAATGCTTGTTGAGAAACTGCCCCCACAATGATCTAAAAGAAGTCTCCATTTTCTATGATGGA
Organism: Lactuca sativa; assembly: GCF_002870075.4. Classification (NCBI taxonomy): domain Eukaryota; kingdom Viridiplantae; phylum Streptophyta; class Magnoliopsida; order Asterales; family Asteraceae; genus Lactuca; species Lactuca sativa. The sequence continues at coordinate 92,242,006 of NC_056625.2, read as the reverse complement.
GCTAAGTGAACGTGACAACGAGGCAGCTCCTTGAATCGCAAGGACTACTCACGAAGAAAGCACCCACGGATATAAAAAAGCTAATTGAAGAATTCTCTAAGCACTCTAGAGAATATCATAACCCAATGAATGACTCAATTCGAGGGGTGGTAAACGTATTTACCGATAGCATGGAAACAATGATGGCTAAACTAGAGAGCATGGACCGTAGGATGACAAAGATGGACCAATCCATCCACTCCATCCGAGTGGATGTGAAAATTGTAGCAGGCCTCACCTTACTAAACATTGTGATCTTGACGAGAACGGGAATCGGAGAGCGCAAGTGTGTTATTCAAGTGGCGATAGATATGATGAGGATTGGCGAAAACTGAAAAAAAAAGTGGCTGCCATACGATGAGTACAAGAAGGCAAAGGAGAAGAAATATAGGATGAAGGCAAGAGGCTTTTACCAAAAGGAGGAGCCGGTGCAAGAAAAGAAAATGAACTTTGAAGATATGCTTACAAGATTTGCAGCCGCATCCAAGAAAAGACACAACGATACCGATGCTGCAATAGGAGATCAACAAAACATGATGAAAGAGCACCAAATTATGATGAAAGATCAACAAACTCCACTTCGAAATCAGCAAGCCTCTATCCTAAACATTGAAAAACAGCTAGGCCAACTTGCACAACAAATCAACGAAAGTACGCCGGGTGGACTTCCAAGTAATACCGAAAAGAATCCAAAAATAGCTAATGTAAATGTAATAACAACAAACTCTAAGAAAATTTTCACTCCTTTAAATCCAATCCAGAAAGAAGAATCAAAAGAGGTGCAAGGGAAAGGAGAAAAAAGTCGAGAATCACAAACAGCGACACCGACTTGACGAGTTCCAGAAAGGAACTCGACGAGTTCCCCATCTGTTGACAAAAATAACTTTCCTTTAAAACCCTATCAGCCTCCCTTTCCATTTCCAAGTCGAGCCATACAATATGAAAAAATTCAAGAGTATAGGATGTTTATAGAGCATATATGTGTACTCCAAGTGAACATCCCGTTTATTAAAACAATAGTTCAAATGCCAAAATATGCAAGCTTGCTTAAGGACCTCCTCACGAATAGAAGAAATATGGTAGAAGCAACATAATTAGTTTTGAACGAACTGCTAGAGAAGATGGGTGATCCAAGAAGCATCACTATACCTTGCCAGTTTGGAAACTTGATTACCACTCATGCATTGGCTGATTCAGAGGCTAGTATAAACATTATGCCATACACTTACTTCGAAAAGTTAAACCTTCCAGAACCAAAGTCTATTCAAATGACAATCCATCTAGCTGATAAAACAGTGACACATCCAAGGGGAGTATGCGAAGATCTTCTAATCAAAGTAGATAGATTGGTGTTTCCTGCTGACTTCGTAATTTTAGATATGGATGAGGACCATAATGTTCCACTCATTCTTGGAAGACCATTTTTGAATACGGCTTGTGCTATAGTCGATGTATGAGAATCAAAACTTACTCTTCGAGTGGGGGATGATTCAGTTACGTTAGGGGTCAATCAAGAAAATAAGTACTTAAGACCAAGTGAAGATAAGATTTCCTCAATAGATTTGGATGATGAATTGTTAGAGAAAGAGCTAGCACTTTGGTATGAAAATAATTCAAAGAAGTCCACATTATCTTTAGAAGAAGAGTTTGATGCCAAAAGAGACTTAAGAGAATTGGAGAAGCTACTTGAAGAAAGTGAAGCTAATAAAGATGTAAGCAACTTTGAAGAAACAAACTTGACATGTCTTGACAAAAATTTGCAATGTGATGAAGCAAATCAAGATCACAAGAAGGAAAGTTTGGAAGAAGAAGAGAACACTAAGGCTTGGAATAACAATAAGCATAACTCTTCCATTGGGTTGCACATGATTGATCAAAGAGTGAAAGAAGTTAAGCTAATAACAATTAAGCGAACCAAGCCTTGAGCTTTAGTTTCTATCACCTTTGAAGTTTTCACTTTTAAACCACCAGATTCTCAAACATATGAAGAACGTAAGCTATAATCTGTGATCTCGAGTGATGATAAAATGATGACTGAAAGGGCAATCGAGGTAGATAAAAGGGAATTGGAAATATGGGACAAGAAGAAGAAGAAGAAGAAGAAGAAGAAGAAGAGAAGACAAGGCTTGTGAAGAGGGGTAAAGGTACGAAACATAAGTATGAAAAAATACCCCTAACAGGACAAGGGAAGATATGAAGAAGGGATATATCAAGAAAGTTAAGGTTGATAAAAGAAGATGGAATGTGCAAAAAGCAAATAAGGAATTCCCGCTGGAGAAAGCCACTACAACGTAGAGCGGGAAGGAGTCCAGCTAAAGACTCCTAAAAAAGAAGCGCTTACGAGGGGCAACCCGCTGCTTGAGTTTGCTTTCTTTTTCCTTTTTGTTTTATTTTTAGTCTTTTATTTTCTTTTGTGTGTTTTATTAGGATTTTTCAATCTAAATCTTCTTTCCAAAAGACGATTAGAGTCAAGGTATTCACAAAACATCAGAATAATTCATAAACATTTAGTGCATAAATAATCTCCAGGGGATGCAGTGCGATCAAGCAGGGCATCATTTGAAAATAGAAGTACCTGAAACCATAAACACAAAACTATAAACACAAATCTTAGTGAGTTCCCCCAAAATACCCCATACCATACATATATAATAGTTTAAAACTAAATTAGGTCTATTTCACCCCTTTCAGTCTCTTTCAACCGGTACTGGGTCTATTTTACTGCCTCTGGTCTCTTTCAACTGGTACTGGATCTATTTCACCCCCTTCAATCTCTTTCAACCGGTACTAGGTCTATTCACCCCTATAACTAAACATACAATCATATCAGCGATAGTCACAAAGACAACATGCACATACAGTCATATCAGCAGGTGTCACAAATGTTGGATTAATGTCTAAGTCCATAACTATATTTGGTAAGACTTGACCCGACCCGGCATGGTCCATTTGGGTTGCATACCATCATGCACTTGAATGAGAGAAATAAGACACTTATGGTTATTAATATATTATAAGTTCTAGTATATTAATAATAAGAATAATAAGATTATTTAATTAGTATTGATCAAGAATTAATCTAGGATTAATTAAGTGATCAAAAGAAGACTAATTAAATATATGGGTTGATTGTGTAAATCATCCATACTTGTATAGTGGGCTAATGCTCCATGGATAATCAAGTTGGGCTAAAACCCATAGGATGGTCCATGGATGCTCCATGGTGTATTTGAACCCATGGATCCAAGGAAATGGAAAGTCATGACAATTAGGGTTTTCACTAATTGTATAACTATATAAGCATCTTATTATTGAGGAAAAATTGGCCACTAGAGATAGTGAAGAAAGGGCTAGCCGATTTTGAAGAGTGTAGAATTCTCTCAAATCATTCCAAGTGTTTTGATGATTGTGATTCCATTTGAGGTGTCACACTTGGGGCACTAGGCACTCAAACTTCATGAAGACATTCTACACCAAAGAGGTATGTATTCTATCTTGCTATAGTCATTGTTATGTATGCTAGATTAGGATAATACCTTGGAAGTTCTTATTTGCATGTATAATAGAGAAAACATAGATCCAAGGTATTTAGGGTTGCATGTACACTTAGGAAGTGTTAGAATGCTCAAAACCCAACAGTGGTATCAGAGCCACGGGTTGTTTTCTGTTATATTGATGCAAATATTTTATTTTCAAAGTTGAAAAAAAAAATGAAAAAAAAACATGAAGTTTGTCAAATTTTAAGATAATTACTTGTTCTTGTGAAAAACTAATTATTTGTAAAATTTGAATAATGTGCTTTATGAGTTGAATTAGGTCAAATTTAATAAAAGATAAAATAATATGATTATTTTATTAGTTTTAAAAGTTTGATCTAAAGAGTTTTATTTTTTGAAACCTCCATAAGTTATGGATATGAAAAGGTTTTAAAAAAAAATTGATTCAAAGGTTTTTTTTTTGGAGTTACAAAATTTGGTGTTAATGTTTTAAAGGATTCCATAACTTAAGAATAAGTTATGGATCACCAAAAGTTTTTTTGTGTTACCTTGTTTTATGAGTGAATTTAGATTAATGAATAAAATTATGTGATAGTTGGTTTTAATCCAAATTAATCTAAGAATTGATTCTAAAATGTGTTTTTGTAACTTGTCATCAAGTTATATGAAAAGTCACATTTAAGAATCATAAAACTCATAAAAAATTGGCAAAGGTTACAAAAAATGAAGAGTCTAGTTCTAATTAAATGGTTTTATGACTCCATAACTTGTCCTCAAGTTATGGAGGACCAAGAGTCTCTTCATTTAATAAAATAAAATAAAATAAAAAAAGGTGTAACCTTAATTAATTCCATAAGTTATAAAATAAAGAAAAGTTAATTCTTTTATTAGTTTAAAGTCTTCCATAACTTGTCCTCAAGTTATGGAACTTGAAGAGTTTTTGGATTAAAACTACTTTAAACACATAAGTTATGGAATTAATTAGTTTTGAATAGTTTCAAAACTTGCCCTCAAGTTTTGGAATTTGTAAAGTTTTCACTTATGAATACTTTAATTCCAAGTTAGCCCTTAGAATTTTAAAAGTTAAAATTCAACCCTTATACTTTATAATATTATAAGTTAATAATATATATATGTATAAGAGTAAAGTCAGTCTTACCGCTAGTACGCCTCATTCACGAAGCCGGTCTATAAGGTGGGTATAAGGTTGTTGCCTATAAAATGGCAACTTAATGGGTGTCCACTCTCACCCACCGCTTGCTTGACTGGTGGAGGGTCGTTAGCCGAACGGGTTTGACAGGACTAGAATTCTCCCTTCATTAAAAGTATTAATGATAATACTAAGTAACTAAACTCTTAATAATACCCAATCTTAGTTACTTAGGAAAAATGTGAATAAGGTGCTAACCCATGAAATTACACTTTACACTTTGTCTAAGTCGTTAGTGGAGCGTGTGTGGTTAACCGGCACACTAACTTGGACTTAACAAGGTAGGTAAAGGGTGACTTAATATTTATCATAGTATCGATGGAGCGTGTGTGGTTAACCGGCACATCGATTGAGGGGTAATTTATTAAGGGTACCAAGTGATTTGCATGGTTACTTCACACCTTGTTTTGTGATCCTCGGCATCCCAGTCACAAAACCTGAAGGGCACACTCGAGATTGAAACATGCCTTTGAAAAGTTCAATGAATCTCAAAGATCTAGGAGTTTCAAAACCAATTAAAACCTAATAATACATTTCGTTTATCTTGGTGGAAATTGGTGAATCGTCATTCACCTACCTTCAAATATTTTATAGCTTGGATTACGGCATACCTCTTCTAAGTTATAAAATAGTTTGTTGGGTCCTAGCCTTAATATTTCATATTGGGTGTCATATTAAGGACTTTAAATCAACTATCTTGAATATCTCCCAAAAGATGTCTGGTTTAGACACCTATGATCTTCCCAAATCTCTTGAAACAAGGTTTCCTAATGAAGATGATGTCCCATGGATATCATACTTCTTCACCTCTTCAAATTATTCTCCCTAACCCACAAGTTCTTGAAAAGTTTAAGGTCACTCAGGCCCTATTAGGCAAGGCAAGGTCTAGGTGTGGTCACATCTTGGAGATGTAGTCACATATTGACAAGCCGGGAGAGTTGGGTGTCAAAGTCTTGAGAAAGTTGGTGGTTCAACTACTTTCTAAGTCACATAGTGAGTTCTTTTGGAACACCTATGAAAAAGACTATGACAAGACCCTTAATGATCTTATCTATTTGTTAAGATCAACTTCCTAAAACTTTATGGACATTGACAATGATGACATTGGATATCCAGTAAAGCATTCTCTACCCAATGGAAAGGGATCGGCTATAGTCAACTCGGTTGACCAAATGGTAAAGAGAAAAGCTAAGTCTGTGATAGTCATGTGTACCATTATCAAAGGGTCCATATGTTTGTATTGCCAAAGAAAGGGCATTGGTTGCGAAGCTGCCAAATTTACCTAAGGATGTTAAAGTCAATAAGTTTGACTCTACTTCAGGTAAATTCCACTATCTAACTCTGTTAAGTTTCTATTCTGAGATTCTTGATACATGATGTGACTGGGTCACATGGCGATGTTTTAAGAATCAAAGGAAAAAAAAGTGAAGAAACTTAAAGAAAGAATATGCTGAATCTGATCGCGTAGATGGATTTCTATCGCATAGTTTGAAAAATCGGATTCTTGAGCTACTTCTTAGGAGTTATGAGATATTGCCTAGGAATAGATAACAACAAGTTCTCATATGGATTGTAAGGATAAGTTTTTTTCCGCAAAGTTTTAAAATAAAAGAGAATTTTTTGATTTTATTTATTTTAAAATATCCTTACAATGGCATTTGAGGAAAAATTGTTGCTTATATAATTCCGTTAAGAGCAAGAGTGGAAATATGAAATTGATTCTTTCATTTGTGGTAATGTCTAAATTTACCAAATAAGGAAAGATTCTCATCATCCAAGGTTCAATTGGACCGGAACTTGGAATCATGCAAGTTGTATAGCATGATGAATGAGAACTTTCAAGTTTTGGAAAATTAAGACTAATTACTTGTTCACATGGATGTGTGAATCAAGTAAAGGACTAAGGGATCGAGTACACAGTCTTGTGCACTGGTCAAGTCCACCACAAAAAGTTTGATAAGACTATTCGTCATGATTTACTTAAGTTCAGTAAATATGATTATACTTACAAGCTTAAGTGTAACTCTGAGACATTGGAAAAGGTTCCAATGTAAGGCAGAGCGAATAAGAAGAATCAATTTAGGCAGTAAGATAAAAGTTTCTCAAATCTGAAAAGATGGGAGAGTACTTTAGTATCAGTTTTTGTGATCATCTTAATGATTAAGAAACCATAGCACAATTAGTTCTCTAAGGAAATCTTAGTGCATTCTTATGACTAAGAAGAGGGATCTTGAATTGTTGAAGTGGTTTAATCAAGAAGATGAGTCATACTTCGTTCCAATACAAGTCTTAGAGTCATACTCCAAGATTGTAATTTGAGTGACATGTCTCAAAAGAAGGTTAAAACACTTGTCAAATGTAAGAGTAAAAGTTTTTTCTACTCTTGTACATTTGAAATTGGTAAGTTGTGATGTTTTGGATAAAACAAAGTCCAACTTAGGCCAATTGTGTGAAGTGTTTGTCTTGATTAGAATCCTCACTATCTCTTGGATATTTGAAAAGGGAGTCTTATATGTCAAGAGGACAGTGGGAGTCTTAAAGGTCTTGAAAGTCTCAAGAAATAATCAAGAATAAAACCTGAAGTTCTTCGCTAGCACACGACTTGAGGTTTATAACCTATCGTGTTGACATATCTGTGCCCATTCCAGTTAAAGTTGGCTTTGCATATGAGTTCTTAGAGTTCTCAATTTGTTGCACAACAACTTGGAAGCAATGGCAGGCCCTTGAGCTGCCAGGTGGCAAGAAGTTAAGATTGAGTTCAATCCATATGAGTTTGGATTTGTCATTATCCTTGTCTTGTGACTATGGTTTTGACAATTCACATGGATAAGAACACATACACCATATAAATCTAAGTGTCATAAGGTTTCTCTCCGATTCATGAAAATGATGGTGAGGAAACACTTTCACTAAGTAGATTTTATCTAGATAGCAATTGTGATATTTGCATTCTCAAAGTCGTTAGTGGAGCGCGTGTGGTTAACCGGCACACTAACCTGGACTTGTGAGAAGTGGCAAAAAGGTCTAACCATTATGATTACGGCATCCCTCTTCATAATTGTTTAGATACACAAGTGTGCTATCTAAGGGAAGGTGTATGATTTTGATAAAGACTTATCAAAACAATCTAGTATCAGAAATCTGAACTTTGGTAAGAAAGTCAGCTGATTTCTGAGTACATGTCAAAGCTAGTGGGAGCATAAGTGTTATGCTAATAATCATCATGTTAGTGGGAGCATGATAATTATGATAAGTATTGCAAGTTAGCAATGTTAATTATAGAAAACAAAAATTTTAATTGGGAAAAAGTTGTTTTGCTATAATTAAGGGAGAGGAAATTATACTTCATATCAAATCTATAAGGTTTAGATCTGAGGTTTTAATCATTTAGTCAAGGATATATATGAATTTCATGTTGGAATGGCTCAACATAAGGAAATTCTGTATATGGGTCCATTATTTGCGTTCTAAAATTCGATTATGATTACGGCATCCCTTTTCATAATCTGAATTATGAGAACTTGGCAAATTGAAATGGAAATATTATAGCAAAAGACTGGTTTAGTCTTTATGTAAGACATCATGAATCGTGTCCCATATGCTTCGGATATAGGATCGATTACATGTGCTATAATCATCCGTTCTAAAATTTTCCAAATGCCTGGGGCATTAAGAAGGGAAAAGGTTTAGAACTGGATATGACTAAAAGGATTAAACAATTGTCGAGGACAATCTAAGGTTTACCAAAGATTGGTTGCTCAAGGACAGTTGGAAGTATAGTGATAATTCTGGAAGGACCATATTGACATAATCTGTAAGGAGGCAACTCTTGTTCAGAAGTGATAGTCAAAATGGAATCTGGAAATGTTTCAAAGTTAGAATTTTCACTCTGTGTAAGATTAAGGAAACTTAATGCAAGAAGGATGTTTCCAAGGAGCTGATCTCCTTTGGAATACTCTGTAATGATTGTTGTCAAGTCTTTCTGACTTTGTGCATAATCATTACAAGAGGATCAATGCATATAAGTTTAGAATCTAACAGATTTCAGTAAATGGCATGAATTTGGAATTCTTGCATTTGCAGTAAGGATTTGGGGGTGTGAAAAGAGAATCATTGAAGTTATGTTCAATTGATCTAGTTCACAAAGTAAAGATCATAGAAAAACATAGTATGCATACTTGGTGTGTGGCATGACTAGTGTTTTGAAAAAAAAAAACATAGTGTACATGCTTGGAGCATGGGACAACTATTGTTTTAAATTCAAGAATAAAGTTGATAGCTGAAACAGTGTACAATGAATAATGTGTAATCATATGGTGATAAATAAAAGGTGTTTTATTTATATTCATAAGTTCTGAGACCATATTGGATTCAATTATTCTTGTGTTTCATTTTGCATGTTTTGACTTCCCGAATAAACTGGGTTATTCTTTCGGAATGACTAAGTTATTCAAACTATCCACAGTCGGTCATATGTTGGAAGTAGATATGAATTAAGACTGTCATGATGGGTTGTAGAGGTCTAAGGTGTTGGACAAGGCTACAACAATCATGAGTGCTCATAAGTTCTGAGTATTGGATTCAACCCGCGCTCATTGGAATCACTTCATGGATTTTATCACGAGTGATCATGAGACGATAATATCTTATATTCTTCAAACCTAGAGATATGAGTTGTTACTATGAGTTGATAGTACATTGATAGCACGAAAACGCATTTGGTAACTCGGTGCTATAAAACGTGCCTTTGTGTATGATTCAACAAGTAGTAGAACAAGCCATATGAGTCGAAGTTTATCCGTTCCTTTTACCTTCGGGATAAAAGCGATATCTGTGGGCCCCTCGATGATTTGATGATGACAAATGGAAGTGCTCGGCCGAGCCAGGACTGATTTGATTTGTTCAATTAGTCAGTCGTCATAAATCGGAAATCGGGAAACAACAAATGGACAGAGAGAATGATTATAATCCATGTCTCAGTCCATATGATATCTAGAATGGAGGAATATATGATCCCTTATCTAATGGACAAGTCACTGACAAAGGTCAGAGTTCATCTACAAGGTCAGACTTCGACAGAAGCTTTTGAGAGCTACGATTGCCAGTTGGTTCCTGAAGTCATACGCAATAATAGTTTTAGACTTATCCAAGTGGGAGACTGTTGGATTAATGTCTAAGTCCATAACTATATTTGGTAAGACTTGACCCGACCCGGCATGGTCCATTTGGGTTGCATACCATCATGCACTTGAATGAGAGAAATAAGACACTTATGGTTATTAATATATTATAAGTTCTAGTATATTAATAATAAGAATAATAAGATTATTTAATTAGTATTGATCAAGAATTAATCTAGGATTAATTAAGTGATCAAAAGAAGACTAATTAAATATATGGGTTGATTGTGTAAATCATCCATACTTGTATAGTGGGCTAATGCTCCATGGATAATCAAGTTGGGCTAAAACCCATAGGATGGTCCATGGATGCTCCATGGTGTATTTGAACCCATGGATCCAAGGAAATGGAAAGTCATGACAATTAGGGTTTTCACTAATTGTATAACTATATAAGCATCTTATTATTGAGGAAAAATTGGCCACTAGAGATAGTGAAGAAAGGGCTAGCCGATTTTGAAGAGTGTAGAATTCTCTCAAATCATTCCAAGTGTTTTGATGATTGTGATTCCATTTGAGGTGTCACACTTGGGGCACTAGGCACTCAAACTTCATGAAGACATTCTACACCAAAGAGGTATGTATTCTATCTTGCTATAGTCATTGTTATGTATGCTAGATTAGGATAATACCTTAGAAGTTCTTATTTGCATGTATAATAGAGAAAACATAGATCCAAGGTATTTAGGGTTGCATGTACACTTAGGAAGTGTTAGAATGCTCAAAACCCAACAACAAAAACAACTATCGTCCTAAAAACATAGTGTAGTGGGTCGGCATTGGTGCCTTCAACCCATGAGTATAGTGAAGAGACTCTCCTGAACTATTCAACAGAAGCCCAACAGCTACCTCAACAACAAAACATCGAACCCAAGATTCCTAAAGCCAAACCGAAACTAATTTGTAACATCCCAAAATTCAAGACCAAAAATTTCATTTTAATTATGTTATTATAAAGACCAATAGTATAAAAACATCCATAGTGTCATCCCATATCAAAACCAGTGTGCCAATAATCAAACATGTCAACATAAAAGAACATCAGAGTAAAAATCCCGAAGATCTCATATGCGGAAAACATAGCGTGATGCACTGCGATCATGCCAACTCCTTTCCTTTTGAAGAAGAAGTACCTGAAACGAAAACTGAAAACCGTAAGCACGATGCTTAGTGAGTTCCCCCATCATACCACTTAATCATATACTGCTAGGTATATTTGGGTGCCCAACCTACCCCTTTGGTCTAATCCAACTAAATGCTGCCGAGCATATCTAGGTGCTCGACCTACCCTATCTGGGTTCCCGACCTACCCTGCCAGGCATATGTGGGTGCCCGACCTACCCTTCCAGGCATATATGGGTGCCTGATCTACCCTCCGGTTTATTTCAACCGGTTACGAGGTCTATTTCACCCTCCTACCACTATTACATAATAACATAGCATAAACATACTGTCAAGCATATCTGGGTGCCTGACTTACCCTGTTAGGCATATTTGGGTGATGGACCTACCCTCTGGTTTATTCTAACCCGCTACGGGGTCTATTTCACCCCTACCACTATCACATAATAACATAGCATACTGGCACATAATCATAACAAATAGTAGCATACCAGACAATTATCACACAGATAATCATTTAACTACAAACTCCTACTAGTAGGCCGGCCATGGTGCCTTAGACCCACTGCTACACGAAGGTAACTCACCTCACACTGCTGAAGTCTCGCGGACAAAACCCTAGCTGTTGGATGACAGATTCCCGAACTGTTAACATCAAAACAACACCCAATTAATAATTGGGTTCCAACATATAACCATAAGTCCATGCTTGGGTAAAAAGACTACCTTACCCCAACTTAGCTTGATTCAAGCCCAAGGCCCAATCTGAGGTCCCAAAAGTCAAACAATGAACCAAAGCCCAACATATGGCCCAATTTTCCAAATTGGGCCCAAACCTTTACATCATCTTACCCTAAGGCCCAACCATTTATTCTAGTCCCAACACTTGGTATTCCGATGGTCCAGTGTCTCGTAATCATCAAGGACCATCTATGATCCAAACTTCTAAATTGGGCCCAAGCCTTTCCAATGAGCCTTATCCTAAATTGGGCCCAAGCATTTCCAATTGGCCCACGAAGGCCTATAGTAACTTAGTCCAAGAAATGGCCCAACAAGAGCCCAAACTTAATTAGGGTTTTTCACTTATAATGACTATTAGGGTTAAGTGTTCTCACTTAACCCATTAAGGACTTAATCCATTAAGTCCACCACTCTACTAGGTCAACCATACCATGTGGTCGACATTAATCCATAATTCCAATCCAATGGTCCAAACATGCGGGTCTCGACTATTCCAAATTAACATATCCAAAATTAGGGTTTTCTAAACCCTAATTAGGGTTTCTAACCCAATCGCGTTCCAATTAGTCCATTTGTTAAATTTTTAGGTTAATTAAGTCGGGCACCACCCACTACCACCTCGGGTAACGGTGGTCAAGGGTGGCTCACGGCGGTGGCGGACACTTGATGGTGGTGGTGATGGATTTCCTTGATTATTCTGGCCAAAATACAGTTACACACTATAATATCCAAATGAACACAAACACAAAATATCATGCACACACACCCAACCACCCTTATGGCAGCAGGCGGTGGTTGGAGGTGACAGCCACCACCTCACGGTGGTGGTGGTAGCTTTTCTCGTGAAGTCCAGCCAAGCAAACGGTACGCACGACACATCTTTTACTGGAATATGACACAACCACCCACCTGGTGGCGTACAACGACGACAGTAGCACGAATGGCGGAAATAGCAGCGGCTAACGGCACCGGAAGATAGTGGTGGAACCGTCGTTGAAGTGGTGGTGGCGATGCAACAGAAGAAGAAGAAGCGAAGAGGGTGGGAAACTCCCACCGGAAATTGTCGCAACGATGACCAACGACGTGTTTCTTCCGGTCATCCACTGCCATGACATCCCATGGCAACCTTGGCCTTCAGCAGTAGCGTTACAGCAACAGTGGAGCTCGACGACTTTGTCCTTGATGGGAATGGCAGATGAAGGTGGTGATAGAGCAGTGATTGCGTCCGTTACTAACCACAGCAGCGACCACGACGTCCGTCGTGGTTCCTCGTCCTCAACAACAACGGGAACACGACAATGACCCTTTACTTGTGTTGGGAATACAGGGGACACTTGAAGAAATATATAAGAAAGCTTTATGAAAGTAAAAGTGGGACAGAAGAACACATATGGAAAAGGTTGCAGCTTTATTCACTTTCACAGAGAAAAACACAATGGAATACATCCATCAACGTACACTTTGCCCTTTTAAAATAAATGAAATGCAGAAAATAAGGAAACTGACTCACACTACCCTTTAGACTCGGTATTACAGCCCACATGCTATAAGACTTATTCAATTCTAATCAAATAAACTTTCTACAGTAAAATAGATAAAATAAACACCCAAAATATCTGGATTAAGTCAACATTCTCCCCCTTAATCCAGAATTTGTCACCTGTTTAACTCCAATCAGCTCCTGCATCTCTTTATACTTCACCTTTCCCATGACTTTTGTAAGGATATATGCCCTTTGTTCCTTGCTGCAAACATGAGTTACTATCACTTCACCATTTTCCACACATTCTCTAATGAAATGGAATCTTGTGTCGATATGCTTACTCCTCCCGTGAAACACCGGGTTCTTCATAAGGTCTAAAGATGACTTGTTATCAATATGCAGGACTGCAGGTGCAATTGTTTGTCTAGTTATCTCAGTCAGTAGGCGACGTATCCAAATAGCTTGACAAGTTGCCATGGTAGCTGCCATAAACTCTGCTTCACATGAGGATAGAGCAACACTGCGCTGTTTCTGAGATGCCCATGTAACTAGATTCTCATTGATGTAGAATGCCATACCACTAGTACTTTTCCGATCATCTACATCCATCGCCAAGTCACTGTCTGAATAACCATTGATCTTGATTTCTTTTTCCCCTCTTGAATAAACCAGACCATAATCCAAGGTGCCCTTTACATACCTAAGGATACATTTTACTAGTTGGAGGTGTTTTTCAGTTGGATTTTCCATGAACCGACTTACAACACCAACTGCAAACGATAGATCGGGACGGGTATGTGTTAAATACCGTAAGCTTCCCACAATACTTCTGTACTCAGTTGGGTTGACCAACTCACCATCTTCATCTTTTCTTAGCTGCACTTTCGGATTAATTGGGCACTTGGTGGGGTTGCAGTCTTCCATTCTTGTCTTTGCTAGAATGTTTCTTGCGTATGCCTCCTGCTTCAAAGTGATCCCACCTTCAAATTGATTCACTTCTATGCCCAGGTAGTGAGATAGAAGACCTAAGTCACTCATCTCAAACCGTTTGTTCATCTGTGTCTTGAAGTTAGATATCTCTAACTTGCAATTACCTGTCACCAACAGATCATCTACATACACAGCTACAATCAAGACTTTCCCTTTCCTGTTTCGAGTATATACCGAATACTCTTGAGAGCACCTTTTGAACTCCAAATCCTTTAAGTATCTGTCCAAACAAAGGTTCCAAGCTCTGGGCGCTTGCTTAAGCCCATAAAGAGCTTCTGTGAGCTTGTAAAATTTGTGTTTTTGATCTGGTTTCTCAAAGCCTTCAGGCTGTCATACATACACTTCTTCCTCCAGATTTCCATTCAAGAAAGCTGACTTAACATCTAAATGATGTACAAGCCATCCATGAGTTCCTTCAAGGGCAAGTAGAACATGTACCGTCTCAAGTCTGGCAACCGGTGCAAAAACGTCTTCATAATCGATTCCGAGTTTCTGAACGTAACCCCGTGCCACCAATCTCGCTTTGTGTTTCAAAATTCTTCCAATTGGGTCTCTTTTCAGCTTAAATACCCACTTTAATCCAATAACTTTTCGTCCTTTTGGGAGTTCTACCAGGTTCCATGTCCGATTTTTCTCAATTGAATTGAGCTCTGTCTTCATTGCTTCAACCCACTCTAATCGCTTTCTTGCTTCTGCGTATGAAGTGGGTTCTTCTTCATCGTGAATTAGTAGAAATTGATCCGTGTGCTCGTATAAATCAGTCAGCAATCAAAATCGCTTGGGAGCACCACCACCTGTTGAACTCGATGCTGTGCTTGATGAACCGACAGAGGAGGTTGGAGTTACAGGTGACGATGGGTGTGGTATTTGAGCTGTATTAGGGCTGGCCTGTGATGAATTTAAATTTGGACTTCCCTGTGGACTTATGTGTGAGTCCATTTGAGGAGTATTGGACTCTGGCCCATTTTCTGTCGATACCTCATTGCTTTGTGGCAGCCCAAACTCAATTTCTTCTGTATTACCTGGTATCGACCCACCTTGATTTTCCTCTTCTTCAATTAGGTTGTAACCTTCCACTGTGAAGCTCATGCCAAATTTAGACTTGATTTTTATTGCCTCCTCCCACACCCAGGTTTGTTTTTCTTCGAACTTCACATCCCGACTCACATAAATCAACCCCAAATCAGAATCCAATAATCTATATGCCTTCGTTCCTTTCTCAATTCCAAGGTGTACGACTCTTTTACTTCTATCATCTAACTTCTTTAAATGGCTTTTTGCTATCTTCATGTGAGCAACACAACCGAACACTCTAAGGTGTCCCACATAAGGTTTTCTTTCAGTCCATAATTTGTATGGTGTGGTATCCTTGAGTGACTTTGTGTTAACTCGGTTCAAGATGTAGACAACATGAGTTACTGCTTCTCCCCACAACACGTCTGGCACTTTCATTGTTTTCAAATTGCTTCTCACAATCTCCAAAACAGTCCTGTTTCTCCTCTCCACAACACCATTCTGTTGTGGAGAGTATGGAGTTGTATACTGTCTCTCGAGCCCGGTTTCTCTACAATACACAGTGAATTTATTCGAAAGAAACTCACCACCACGATCTGTACGCAATACGTTTATACTCTCTCCTGTTTCATTCTCCACTGCTGCCTTGAAATTCTTGAAAACTTGGAAGGCTTCGTCTTTTGTCTTCATTAAATAGACCCACGTGACTCTTGTATAGTTGTCAACAAGAAGCATGAAGTATCTATTCCCAGAGGGTGTGGGAGGTGTGAAAGGCCCGCATAAATCTCCATGTACAAGTTCTAGTTTCCTTGTTGCTCTAAAGCTTGACTGTGGTGGGTAAGGATTTTTCGTCTGCTTCCATACTAGTCAACCTTCACAGAGATGAATGGGTTTGTATATTCTTGGAATTCCATCTACCAATTTCTTATCTGACATAGCCTTTAGAGCATCAAAATTGACATGGCCCATTCTAGTGTGCCAAAGCCATGTTGAGTCACTGATTTCTCCAAGTAAACACTTTGACTTTACCTCATTCAGATTGATTTTATAGAGTCTGTTTTGAGACCTCTGTACCTTCATAAGCAACTTTCCAGCAGCATCACTAACCCATAAAAATGGGTCCTTTATACGAATCTCATCTCCTCCTTCTGCCAATTGACCAAGACTTATTATATTAGAGCATAAGTCTGGTATATAGTACACTTCTTGAAGCTTTCTCTGTTCACCATTCTTGCACTGAAAGATGATTGAACCTCTCCCTTCAATTCGAACTTTTGATCTGTTTCCAAAACTGACTGAGCCCTGTATCATTTGATTGAGGTCACGGAATTTTTCTTTGTCACCTGTCATGTGGTTGCTAGCACCTGTGTCTAGATACCACAAGTTTGTTGCCTTATCACCACCAGTCTTCAATTGTGGATTCACATTTTCCTCATTTAGGTGAACTTCAATGATTTTTTCTGTATCTTCAAGGATCGACAAGAATAATGCTGGTTCATTATCGAGGTGCTCTTGTGCCAAGTTTAAATCGTGATTTCTTTCGCGTCTTGGATTTTCACATTCAGCAGCAAAATGCCCAAATTCTTGACACTTGTAACAATGCAACTTACTCTTGTCTCGACTACTGGATGGTCCACGATCCTTCTGTTGGTGAGAACCACGACCGCCACGACCACCGCGAGTACTGGTGGTGCCTCTTCCGCGACCTCTGCCTCTTCCTCTTGACCCACTACAACCTCCACGGTTTCCTTTGTTCTTGGAGTCTTCTTCATTTTTCTTTTTGTTTCTTTCTGTCCACTCTTGATGAGTGAGAAGAAGTTTTCTTTCTTCCCCTTCAACATAACCTTTCATGCGTTCTTCATGACCTTTCAATCTCCCTACTACCTCCTCGACTGTCATCACATCCAAGTCTCCAAACTGCTCAAGAGTTGAAGCAATCTGTAAGAACTTGGATGGCACAACCCTTAACATCTTTTTCACCACATACGATTCTTCTACCATATCTCCCAAGGCACGCATTGTGCTCACAATGTTGCTCATTTTCACAGCGAACTCATCAACAGCCTCCGACTCCTTCATGTTCAAAGCCTCAAATTCTGCTTTTAAGGTTTGAATCCTTGCTGTCTTCACTCTCTCTTCCCCCATGAACATCACTTTCAAGGCCACCCAAGCTTCTTTGGCCGTTTGCTTCTCCGCCAAGGCCAACAACAAGTCTTCTGGAATATCCTGGTAAATGGCTGCCATGGCCATCTTGTCCTTTTTTACTTCTACTACCGTGTTTGTTGTTCTGGGCTCTACAGCATCCCACACACCTTGAGCTTGCATGAACACTTTCATCTTAATAGCCCATGCAGCATAGTTGCTTCTAGATAACATAGGATAATGGAGTGTGACTTGTCCTTCTTTATCATTACTGCTGCTTCCTGTCATTTCTCTTTCACGTGGCTGATATTTTGGCATGCACCAGGTTGTGCTCTGATACCAAATGTTGGGAATACAGGGGACACTTGAAGAAATATATAAGAAAGCTTTATGAAAGTAAAAGTGGGACAGAAGAACACATATGGAAAAGGTTGTAGCTTTATTCACTTTCACAGAGAAAAACACAATGGAATATATCCATCAACGTACACTTTGCCCTTTTAAAATAAATGAAATGTAGAAAATAAGGAAACTGACTCACACTACCCTTTAGACTCGGTATTACAGCCCACATGCTATAAGACTTATTCAATTCTAATCAAATAAACTTTCTGTAGTAAAATAGATAAAATAAACACCCAAAATATCTGGATTAAGTCAACAACTTGGTGGCTTCCAGCTTCGACGTCAGCGGTGCAACAACGGTATTTGGTGGCGACGCAGTTGACAACAGCGGCTCGGGATGAGGGGTGACAAGGTGGCGGCACCGGAGTTGGTTGAGTGAGGGTGACGACTGAAAGAGCTCCTAGGGTTAGGGTTATGGGACGGGTTATAAACCCCGACTCCCATGAAACTTTATCCCATAATGGCACAATCAGTCCCTCATTCTCCTTTTTCTTTCAGATTAAGTCCAAATTTAACCAAATAGCCCCTCCTCTACAAATTATTTTCATCTTAAGTCCATATTTTACCATGCAACCCCTTAGCCTCCAAAATCTTTAAATTTTAAGTCCATTATTTACCAAACACTCCCTGACCTCTGAAAATCTTTACAAATCAATCCGGAAATTACACTTATCCCCCAAAAATCTAACTTATGACATATTCAACCCTTCCTTTTCTAAGCATTACAATATAAGTCTCCATTTTACTCTTTAGCCCTTGCTACCCAAACTTTATTACAATAAAGACCCTAATTTCTAGAAATTATCTCATTTAGCTCCTTATGACTAACACTGGTAATTAATTACAAATTTAGGGCTATTATTCATTTATTAATCTTTATCCATTTTTTATTTAATAAACGGGATGTTACATAATCCTTAGCCAAATGCTCAATCCTACTCAAGTTTGACCAAGAGTCAAAAAGGTCAAAAAGTCAGCGGTCAAAGTCAAAGTCAAAATTACCAATCAGTAGCCCTCCACATGATTGATTGTGGTTTGAAATTTTAGTCCTATTCTATTTGAACTAATATGGTTCTCGTGATTTCGATTTCTGGGTTGTTTGATACATTAGGGCTTTTTTCGTTTTAGTGCATCTTACCCTCTTTGTTTACTACAATATCTGTTAAGGTTACAATGCCTTTGAGAAAAAGAGATGATGAAAATAAGAAAGCTAATGCTCTATTTAAAGAGAGGATTGTCAGTGAGATATGCACTATGGCAAATACTTAGGCACCAAGGTTATCTTGTAAAGAAACTTTTCCTTGCTAAGTAAATAATAAAATCTTCTTTATTAAGCAAAGAAGATAACATCGTTATTAAAGACTTTTGGCGGCATGTTTCTCACCATCACACCTTCGTTTCATAATTTTATTAGTTTTTTATAAGTATACCTTACATATTTTTGTTACAGTAACTTATAATATATTATTATACAATAAGGAGCAAATTCTCTTAGAAGAAGAAAATAGATTTCACTGTAAACCCCCTTCTATTTTCCATACAATCGGTAACCTAAGGTAAATTTTTTTGGGGATGATTTATGAAAAAGGAAAGGGTATGTGACGGTAAGAGATACCATAAGGTAGATTGTTTTTGGAGATTTTCGAAGGGTGAGAAGTGGTAAATAAACATGATGTAGATTAGACAAAGATGAGAAGAGGAGAAAGGCACATATAGGTTTTAAGGGAAAGGGGTGGGTATTTACTAATAATAAAAGATTAAATAAAATAAAATAAATTATAAGAAGTATATCAAAAGCTCAAATTAATCATTCAACATTTCATTTTAGTAAGTTACCAAAATCACAATGAAACCGTTTCATAATACATTTTTTGCAAAACGAAAAAAAAGGATCCAATCCAAAGAAAATGACGAACCAAATGCCATTTCTACAGTTTGCTCTTATTTTTATTATTTTAGATACTTGACGTTTAAATTAAATTTTCAAATAACATCCTCCGAAAATAAGTGAACACAATCACCCATGAATCTTGACTTTTAGCATAAGAGTATAAAACCGACATAAAAATTAATACTAAAAAAAATAAGCGCAGTGGTCTCTTGAGTTTACTTTATGGTGTTAATCCATCCCAAAATATTAATCGTGAGAATTGTGGCATCTTCACACAAACTCAAAAAAAATGGTAGCAACACCGCCTTCTTTGATGCAGACAAGTGAGTTATCAAGCGTCCAGTGTGCTGAAACAATCCACGCATTTCGTGCAACCATCCAAGAATGGGGTGATTCATGGATTTTGTGCAATCACGCCTATTAATATACTTTTTCGTAATTTGTGCCATCATGAGATAATTATCTAATTTTGCTTTCATTTTCTTATGCTTAAACACTCCCATAATTGCCCCAAGGTTCCATTGTAATTTCCACGCCCAATGCATCTCAACGTATGGTTTGCTATGTACATCCCTCTGAGCCTGGTAATCCTCGCTATTTCTATTTTGTTTAACCTCCTCTAGCAATATCCCCAAGTGTTTTACAAATACTTGTGCTGATGCCATATTCTCCATAGCTGTAATCTCCTGCAACGTTTTAATGATCATCATATAACCGGTTCATGTTACAATGTTGCATATTTTGGTATGGTTATGCATGTGCATAAACTAGAAAAAAGGATTAACCGAATATTATATTGGCACTGTGTAAATACCTCACATGAGACCATTGGGAAGATGGGGATTGGAGAAGTATCATCATCGTTTTCTATTTCAGTACACATAGTTACTTTCTCTTGTGCCTGCACCTCCAAGTATACCTTTACTACCGGTTTTATTGTAAACTTCAGAATCTTTGTGTTAGCAAACGCACAAGCTTTATGTGGGACTAGTTTCATGGACGAAGATAGACTCTGCAGAAATTGCATACAGATCAATGTGATCTTAGCAACCATGTATGTGTGTGAGAATGATAAGTAAAAAAAATTCGAGAGTGTCAAATTGAAAAAATGAATGATTCTAATTGATTCTTGAGTATTGAAAACCTTCCTAATTAAATTAAATGGATTTAGTTACGGATAAGTAATTGTGATTCTCATCAAAACCATTGATTCTTTTGATCTATACTCCAGATTGGTTCTTACACTCACACAGTATTTGTGATTATCGAAAATAAACTACTACTACACGCACACAGAGACACACAACATAAAAGACACACAACATAAAAGTATGGAGGTGTGCAAGAACTCATGATATACCTTCCTTTGTGAAAAGAGACGCTGCAAAAGATAAAACAAAAGGAAATTAGATGACCAATACCTTGAGAATCCCCAAGTTAAGTGTAAGAAACTTGACACTTTGGAGTTGTTGAAGCAAACAAACTATACTATGAGCATCTGCTTTGTGTGGATCGTACATAAAGAGGTCAGCCTTCTCCAAAGAATGGAAACCTGATGGTGCAGAAACCTGCCAAGGTTGAAAACCTTCCATGACCAAGGAGGTAAGCCCAGGTGCAGAAATCAGATGCTTCCCTTCACACCATTTAATAGTGAGATTCTTGAGTTGAGGTGCAACCACATTCACAACCTCCTCTGATGCCATATCAGGGGGTGTAGATACAAGTGTAAGATCAGAAAGTTGAGGATGACAAAAATTTAAAACTTTGGTTTCTTTCATTCTGCACCTGTTCAAGGAGAGGTTCTTCAAGTTGGTGCACTTAGAGAAAAGACCGATATCATCATAATCAGACAGTTCGACTTGGTGAAGATGCAAAGTCGTTAAAGCTGGGAGGTCCCACTTTGGTGTCGCAATAATGGAATATGGGCATTCAACTATATTCTCTCCAGGCAAACGTGTAACACTCAGTTGTTGGAGATTGTGAGAGAATTTGCAGCTGAGAATTCTTGTGACAGATTCATCGTCCCTAACTGTTCTCCCAAGAACGAGATTGACTGAATAATTTACTTGATTATCACGGTGTAAGAGAACATTAGAAATTAACTTGGAAAAGTGGCGCTCATTATTGAGATTCTCGAAATTCAAATAGGGCATTGAAGTCCAGATAAACCTCCATCTAGATGACAATACACTAGTGCTAATAGCATCTTTGATGTTAAGCAAAGAAAGGATTTTATGGATTAGTTTATCTGGCAAGCTGCTTAATCTATCGCGTTCTACATCCACTGTATCTTTTCTTGTAGATATGAAAAGATCATTAAGCGTTCTTATTAGCTCCATAATCCCTGCAATGGAATACAATGCAACATTAAGGACATAAAAAACAAACCAACCAAATTCTAAAATACTAACATAACGTTGGTACTTCTCCACTGTAACACAAAAATTCGCACAATGAATTATATCTACAAGATATGTGTGTTGCTGTTAATTAGTCAAAACCAGGACGAAAATTAACATTGAAAAAAAATACTATATTAACCAACAATTAGTCAGCTAATTTCATTCTACACAATTAGGTATCTAACAAAGAAATCCCAAGTTTCCTCTGTTCCAACAAATAACAAAATCACAAATTAGGTTAATAATGCAGCTATAAACTTGTTCAAACAAATTCACAATCACAATTAGTACATTGGTTCTCAATACAATAATTAGATTTTAAAAAAAAATATGAATTTTGTATACTCACCACAAGAGAATGGAGGATTGGGAGATAGAATCATTTAGCGAAGACAAGATCAGAAGACTAGATGTGATGTGGGTAAAAGAAGTAGAAAAACGAGAGCAACGAGGAAGGGGAAGCCAGCCTGTGTTGTGTCGTCTGTCGATGCTGATGGCACCGAAAGGTAAACGAGTACAGGTGGGATGGAGGCGAATTTGTGGTTTCAGCAGCGTAAATTAACCAATCATGAGTGTTTATAAGCCCTTCGTTTTGAAGTCATTTTAGTTGAGATAATTACAAAAGTTAGTCAAATTTTTATTGACGAGGCTATTTTATCTTTGGTTTCGTCATCTCACTTTCGTTTTTGGTTTCGTAATAGGTGGAAAAATACGCTTTTCGTTTTTGGTTTCGTAACAGGTGGAAAAATACGCATTTTTTTCGTCTCCTTATTTGTGGTTTCGTCACCTTGTCTTCTATTTCATATTCCACAATAAAAAAAACTCATTTTTTAGTTGAAATTGTAGATGACTCTACCTCATTTGTGGTCACCTCTCCACTCGTCTTCCCTTTCGTTCATGTTTTTCTGCTCATCATTCATGGGTTTTTTTATAGTGGAATACAAAACCGAAGACAAGGTGATGAAACCATAGACGAGGAGACGAAACTGAAGGCCAGGGGCGGCTCAACCGGTTTTGGGGCTCTAAGCAAACCAAAAATTTGGGGCCCTTTGACATTTACTATATTTAATGTTATAAACACTCAACTTTTATCTGACTACTGCCTTGAGATTTGAGAATAGAACTAGAAGATAAATAGAAAGCTCAAATCTGAAAAACTAAAAACTCAAATGTTGAAATTCGTTTAAACCTGATTCACTCAGCGATTATATATTCTGTAAATGTAATATGTTATAATCAATCATAAATGTCGGTTGAATCAAAAATCAGATAGCTAAAAAAATAAAAACTGAAAAGTTATAAGCATTAACCCTAATCAAGTAATCAAATGACTTTAGATAATGGAAAAATAAAAAGTGAAAAGTGAAAAAATTTCACATACCGATTCAGTGAAACCCTTGAATCATTAGAATTTAGAAAATTTTGAACAATCGATTTATCAAAACTTGTGGAGAAGCAAAGAATGGAGAAGTAAGAGTGTGTCGGTGGTTCAGATGTTCAAGAATTGAAAAGAAGAAGAGCAGAACTGCTAATCAAGTTCCGATTATTTTGAGCAGCCGCTGAGAAGAAAAGAATTATTGTAAGGCGTGTGCAGCAAGTAACGATTCAACAAATAGATTGGACTGTATTGGATATTTGGGTTAAGTGGGACCTTTTAGGAGTGAGGGCCCTAAGCCCTACCTTTGTTTATATAAACACATAAAGTCGGCCATGACTGAAGGCATGTTTTGTCACCAATTAGGAAACCGAAAACAAGGTAACAAAACAGCAAATGAGGTAGCATCATCTACAGTTTCAGTCACTTTAAAAAAAAATAGTTTTTTGCTACTAAATGTAAAGTGGTTAGAAAAAATAACTAAATTTATAATTATATCTTCTTAATTTTAGTTTTTACATTTTACATGCACCTCCTTTTTCTATTACAACATCTCATTTTATTAAACCTATAATTAAACATCTAAGTTTTTATTAAAATTTGTATTTGGAAATCATTATTATATCTTATTAATTATTTATATATTTGAAGATCATTATTATATTTTATTAATTAATTTGCTAGACTTAAACAAAATATAGATTATATATGTTTAGATATATTTTTTAAATATCTAGAACTATAATATACTTTTCTATTAAATGTTAATTAACACATAAATACTCTAAAAACAGATAAGTTATTTTAATTTTCAATATACTTAATCTTTTAAATTATATATGAAAGGGCATCAATATTCCTCTTTATTATTATTTTCCATGGAATATTATATAAAGGAAAACCAACCTAAATCTAAAAATCGATATTTTTAAAACCCCAAACCAAACTGTTTATGTTTAAAAGCAAAGCTTGAATTGTGTTTATATAATTCTTGTAACTTCCTATTAAAATACAAAATAAAGGATACACTTTTTTAAATGCATTTGAGAACCATAGAAAAAAAAATTAAAGATAACCTTGGCTATTGTTTTAAAAGTCAAACTTGATTTGTCAAAACTCAAAATATAATCAATATTAATATTTATACAAATAACTTTATTATTTTCATATTCATGGTATTAACTCTGTTAGTATTTCAAAAAATATTATTTTTGATAGAGTTATCGATTTTTATTCCAAAGCTGAGCATTCCAGACTTAATGTTTACAATCAAACGAGATAACTAGAGAAATTAACCACTTGTGCCAAAAGAATTAAATGAACAAATTAAACCAAACCTTTATATATTATTTATTTATTTATGCAGGTGGTATAAGTATTGGGAGGTGTTTATGTTAGTTTTTGCTTTGTTCTCTACATGGCTCACTCCGATTGAATTTTCTTTCTGCGATGTGTTACCCAAAAACCTCCTCCCTTTCTTGGATTTTACTGAAGTAATTTTCTTCGTTGATTTGGCTCTACAATTCTACATGTCCTACAAATATGACCCGACCCATACAATATTGAGGTAATTAATCTATTTAGCAATACAAATGTTAATGAATAACCCACTCTTATACATTGATTTTATTACTTATTACTATAATCTAAGAATTATCTTCTGACTAATTTCATTTACAGATACATAAAGTCTTGTTGGCTAAAAATCCTCGCATGCATTTCGTGGGTTTTCATCTACGATGTACGTATATGCTCTCCACATGCTCTGTAATTCGATTGCATCTTATTAAATGCACCTTTCTGCAATAACCAAATCTCTAAATATTACTAAAACAAAACCTTAAATTCTTCAATGAAGAAACATCAACCCTTGATTGCATTTCCCTCCTTTAGTCTCTACCGTAGGATCATTTTGCTGACATCATCCTGATAAAAAAAAAACACGCGTCTCCCGAATAAAACTTCCTTCTTACGATTCATTCCTAATTTCATTCTTATGTTTTTTCTCTAAACAATCAACACAATCAGCTCCCCTGAAAGTCAATACATATGAACCCTAACCCCTTCCTTCTGCCGATATGCATAACCCCATTGATTGCATGTATACATGGAATCGATCCTATGCGTTCTACTAAAGTTTCTTTTCCACCCTTCGTTCCCGATTCCCCATCAACTCTCCACCCAAATTCACCGGAAGTTTATGAAAACCTAGAAGAATGTTCTTTTCTCTATTTGGGAGAAGCTTTGGGCATTTCGTACAAGTTTTGTAGGTAATTTGAATGATATAATAACTATCGCCAAGAAATCAGGAAGGTAATTTGAATTCATTTTTCAATTTTGAAATGACAAATTAAAATGCAATTCACTCACATTGTTACAGGTTCTATTGTTCATATTATCCTTTTTTGTTCTAGGGTGTTGAGAAATTGTTGAGTATGTATCGACTCATTTTCATCTATTTGATTTCCAGTGAGTTTCTTCCCTCCCTCGATTCCACTACGTATTACAGGAGTTATCAGCCGACATTCCCTACTCTCTTGCCTTCATTACATATTCTACATGTTTCTTTCCACCACCTACAATTCTAAATCTCTCTCATCCATGTTCGTTTTCTTTCTTCCGTTCTTCCTAAACGTAACCCTAACCCAAACCCTGATTATTTAAGTTACTCGAGTGTTCTTTTTTCCATATGCAATTGATTTTCGATTTTTTTTTTCAGATTAATGGAGAATAATTTGAAGGTCTTCATTCCTCAGCAAATGTATAGAAGACTTTGATGGTATTGAAGGTTTAATAGAAGAGGTAATTTCATCCTCAATTTAAGGTATGCCTGCTCCATTTTGGTTATTTCCTTAGCCGACCATGTCTGTAATTTTTGAATTGATTGGAAATCCATCGTAAGGTTACAAGTTTTTTTAATTGTGTGTTATTTTATCTTGCTTATTTCTCTACACCCTAAGATATCAAATTTTTACCCAAACTTTTACAAAACCAGTAGACGAACTTTGAAGAATAAGGATATTTTGGCAAAAACCACTTCCATTTTTTCATGTTTGCAGTGATTGGAGCTTAGGAAGGAACGAAAATTTATATGGATGTGCTTGGTGATTGGAAGAATGGATACTATATCAATTGGACTTTGGAAAGTGGAAAGTAATGAAAATTCATATCCGTAAGCCTTTTTTACCTTTCTTGTGTTTTCTTATTCATATCTCATCATTTACATATGCGTTGTTTTTTTCTTGGGGCTTTTATTGTATTTACATTGCTTCACCCCACTTTCAAACACTTAACTCCAAATTTTGATCCTTGAATGTAAACTTGAATTAATTCTGATGCTTTTAACATTGAATGTAAACTTAAATTGATTTTGATTTTGTTAACCATTAACCTTGAATGTAAACTTGAATTGATTTTGATTATGTTAACTTTTAACCTTAAATGTAAAATTAACTGTAAACAATGAATTTGATTTCATTATGTTAACTGTTTATTTGATTGTTAATGTAAACTTTAATTGATTTTTATATGTTAACCTTGAATATAAACTTGAATTGACTTTCATTCGGATTCAAAATTTAAACTTGAACTGATTTTGATTCAAAATGTGTTGATTAACTCTCCATCATTTATTCATTTAAACTTATTCAAATCTTAAGCATAATTAACCGTGAGATTTTTCCCATAAAAAAGTATATGGTTTTAATCTTTCTCCCTCTTCAATATCATAAATGAGTTTAGGGGTATATTGGTCCATACATTAATTATTCAGTGGCAGGATTAAAATACAAATTGTAAAAATCAGCTCCCTAAAAAATTAAATACTATTTATTTTTATATTTTAATGAAAAAAAAGAAAAAAGATATTAGACTCACTAAAGTACAATGTTATATGTTCCAAAGACTTAGAACAACCAAAAGTAACAAAATAATGTATTTTAGGGTAAAACCTCCAGTAGGTGGAAAAGATGTCAATTTCACTATATAGGGGCAATTATGTCCTGTAGGTGGAAAATATGTCAATTTTACTGTGCTGGTCAGATATGGAAAATACAACCGGAGGGGCAAATATGTCAAATTGACTGTGTAAGTGTAGATACCAACTCCCAGAAAAAACCCATGAAATCTATAAAAAAAACCTCCACTTCAAATGAAAATCGAATCAAAGAGATACCAACTCCCAGAAATAAAAAACTTCTCTTAATTTTACATTGTTGACATAAATACCCTTCAATCTGATGGACTTTCCCATAGATGTTCTTTTCCATAATGTCATTAATCAATACAAATTTTTTTTAAAATAGCCTGCTAATTCATAACTTTCGAGCCTTATTTGAACCAACTTATACCATAAAGATGAAAATGCCCTTCAACCACTACAACATAGAATTGTTTTCATCTACTACATGGCAATGGAGGGAGTTTCAAAATATCCAGTTACCATCATCTTTTTATCCTGTTTCTGATGAGGCAGTTACAAGTGGCGGTGCCTTATACTTCTTATTATCTAATGATAGCATATTGCGATTTGATATTTATTCAGAAGAACATATACTCATATTTTCACCTTCTACTATTAATGAATTAAAACTGTATGCATCGAGACTAATCAACTTTCAGGGAAAATTAGGATATCTCTCTATAAGTGGAGATACTTCGTGGGCTATTTGGATTTTCATTCACAATCGGTGGGTTAAAGTAGATGATAATACTTACAATGAAAGTGCACATGAATGGTGGGATTATAGAAACAATACCCTATATTTCTTTAGAGGAAATACAATTGAGTATGAGGTTCCGACACATTATTCTCAACAAGTTTTTTCAATCCGTTCTGATTTTGATACAGTGACTATGCCAGGTCGATATTACTGATTATATATATTTTAATTTGCATTCGAACATAGTTGTTTTTATTGTAATGAACTATTTTAATATTTTATATTATTCTATGATTTATTACTTTTTTTTATTTATTGTTTTAATTGTTATGAAATTAAAATAGCTATTGTAATGTATGTTAATGAATTTAAAATAGCTATGGTAAACTACTTTTAATTGTCATGCTTCCTATGATGTAATATAAGTTTACAATTCAATGTTTTTAAATATGCTCCTGTGTTTAACGCGGGTTTTAATCTAGTTTATTACAAATCAAGACCATTTAATTTAATTGCTTAGATTTCCGTGACTATGTATAAAATAATTTAATTAAAAGATCCAGATTATACATACGCATAAATTGTACCAAGGACAGATTAAACATTAGATATTTAACACTTTATATTATTTTCTTCCATAAATATATAACTAGGAATAACTAAAAATGATACTATATTGTTGGTTTTCATTTCAAATCAAAACTAACCAAGAGTTAAGTCAAACAGATTTAACTAGACAAGTTATATATATAAACGATATCAAGGGAACAAGCAATAAATTACCTAAAATGGAAAACACCATGAAATCGTTAATTCTTTATGTTGTAATCTAGAAATATGAACCAAATATGGAAAAAAAAAAGTCAACATTTAAGAAGTAATTAAGAATCAAGAAGGAAATAATTTATCTTTAGGAAGAAGATCGATCTAATGGGGCTTTTAAGTACCGTGTTTGAGAAAGATCGAGAGAACATGGAGGCTTGGACGTGTCAGGTGGAGGAGATGATAAATGACGGAGACGGACGACCGACGAATTGAATCGACGAAATAATCACTGAATTTTGACGAAGAATCGATGGATGGGGGGTGGCCTGATCTGAGTGGTGTTGGCGTGAAAGGTAAGTCCGATGGAGTGAAAGACGTTTAAAAATAACTAAATAATGTAGATATATACGTATAATATAAACTAGGTATTACATGGGTTTAATTAAAAAAAATAAATATAAAATTTTAACAATTTGAAAAGTTTGAATTTATAAAAAAAAATGAGAAAACTTTGAATTATTAAAATTAATGAGACTTTAATGTATTGAATACATTACATATATAAACTTTTTTAATAAATGCTTTACATATATATTACCTTACACTTTAAATGTAGAATTTTAATTTAATAAAATGAAAAATACAATAAAATGATAAGTGGAAAATAGAAAATTTAAAAATTTTAGTAAATGCCATGTGTCCAAATGAATGAGAAGAGGATATGTGGCAAAAAAATCTTGATTTATTATAGTAGATTGAGATAAAATAAATTATTATTCTATATATTTTTATTTAACTTCTTACTATAAATGCATAAGAAAAAAATATTAATTGAATGGATGTTAGGAGCCGGTGTGACTTTATTTATTTATTTGCCCTTGATTAATTTTCATTTTTATAGTAGGATAAATATAACAAAGGAGTCCTACAATTTAAAATAAATTATTCATCTTTTACTAGCTTTCATATTTAATATTTTTTAATCAATCCATAAAATACACAGGATCCCATTCTTAGTAACAACACAGCAGTATGTATTTCTCTGAAGTTATTGAAGTTTTCATGATAAAATGAAATAATTGTCATTCTTGTTTTTTTTACTTAATTTTATTTTGTTTTATAACTTATATGTAAAGGTACGTATAATATATAAATTACAAAAATAGTAAGTGGTGTTGGTGGCGGAAACGGATGTGGTGATGACGGTGACGATGATTGTTGGTTGTGATGGCGAAGGTGGAGGTGGTGGTAGTGATGATGGGGTGGAGGCGGTGGTCTTGGTTGTAGTAGTTGTTGTGGTGATTATGCTGATGATGGTGGTGGTGGAGGTGTAGGTTGCAGTGGAGGTGGTAGTAGTAGTAGTGGAGGAGGTGGTGACAGTGGTGGTGACGGTGGCGATGGTGGTAGCGGCGGCGGTGATGGTGGTGGTGATGGGTGGTGGTGGCGGCGGAGGTGGTGGTGGTGACAATGGTGGTTGAGGTAGTGGTGGTTGTGGCGTTCGGTGGTGGGTGGCATAGGTGGTAGTGGTGGGTGGTGGAGGTGGAGGTGGAGGTGTTGTGACGGTGGTGGTGAAGGGTTTTATATGTACTTTTTTTTTTAGAAAAATAAAAAGGTTAATATTGTAATTTTTAACTTTCCTATTTGATAATGTTATGCCATAAGATCGTCATGTTTATATTAAGAATTCTGCATATATATGACATAATCGTGATGCTAGAGAGAAGGAAGAAAAAAAATAACTTCTTGGTTCTTGGTAGAAACAAAGTATTGATGTGGCTTGTGTTATGGAGGATGTATCGTCTCCGCAAAGTTTTTGAACTATTTTCAAGGATGGAAAAGTCAATGGTTGGGGTTGTTTCTTCAAAAGCTATGAAGAGCCTGGCTATAAACCTCCTCCTCTTTCATGTGGGTGGGTGTGCATATTTTTACTCGGCTATTAATACGCCACCTGGCGAAGAAGGAAATACCTGGATAGGGAGTTTGACACTGGGAGAGCAAAGCTATAAAAATTTTAGACACATGGGCTTTTGGAAGCTCTATGTCACAAGCTTTTATTTTGCTGCTATGACTGTGACCACAGTGGGTAAGTTGAAGATAAACCAGAAACATTTTGGTTTTGCTTTTGGTTTTGTTGTTTGACATATGGTTAAATGCAAGAAATAACATTGTACTTGTAGTTAATAATTTTCTGTTTACAATTGCATCCTATTTCCCTTTTTTCCTATTAAAACATTGTAATTTGAAAAATCTATACGGAATTATAACAGTGTCATCCAACTATAAAGTAATCTTCACTGTCATAATTAGGTAGATTTTCCAACATAGGATGCCTTATTATGAAAAAGGAAACATTGGAAGTACAATGTTGTAACATTAATGCTATAATATTCAAATGAAATAAATAGAATAATGCCACTTGACATATTCTGATTAGATGAATTTTGTGGATTTGTTTTAACAGGATATGGGGACCTACATCCCGTAAACGAGAGAGAGATTATCATTACAGTCGTATTAATATTGTCTACGATTATTTCCGTTGTATATACGGGTGATGATATGACAAAAGCAAAACAAAATGGGGATGCAAAAGGAGATTCAGATTCTGCTGTCCATTACCAGGTAAACACAAAAAGAACCAAATTTGCTTTGTCCTAAGGTAGCTCAGATATTTCCAACAGAACACCAATGTTGATGTTATAATTTCTTGCAGGAGTATCAAAAGCGCTTGGTTTCTTTTTTGAAGGATATCTCACCAAAGTTCATTAAAGAGACTGTAAGTAATACTCAAATCGATTTTTGAAACTACATATGATATGATATGATGATAGATTTCGCACTAATTTGCATTCAAAAACAGTCTTTCATCAAGCTCCTTGATAAATACATCAATGATAGCAAGGAAGTTTTCGAAAACCTAGACAAGGTAATTTATGTGATTCCTCCCAAATAAAATAACAACACAATGTCTAGTATATAATATTTTATAATTTGTAACTTTATATGTGTTGGTAGATTACCAGAAGTAAAAACTCTGCGGAGGTCAACAGTGTTACATATTTTGATGATGATTCTGTGAGGCAACCACTTATCCATGAAAAAACTGACATGATCATAAAACATGATCTTGGAGACCTTCAAAAACAGCACATCATCAACCTCCTGGACAAACAGATCAATTATGGAATGGAATTTCTCAAAAACCTACATCAGGTGATTATGTGCTTCGTTCCAAATAGTTTAACCACACACTTTTGATTGCTGAAAATTTTACAATTTGTAACTTCATATGTGATGGCAGATTACAAGAAAGAATGCAGCGAAAGTCAACAAAATGGATCATTCTGATGACATGCCTGATCTGGAACAGGTGACTATTGAAAAAGCTGACATGAACACACATGCTTCACTCCAAAAGACACCATTGGTGAGTTTTTTTTTTTTTTATTTACAAAAATTATAAAATTTAATAATACAAATAGAGAACATTGTATGCTAACTGTTAGAAACAGATTTACAGTTAGTTAGCTGTTTAGTTAGTTATTTGTCATAAGGGCATTTTTGTCATTTCTATGAAGAAGTTAGTTAGAAGAATGTTAGCTCAATTGATTGGAATCTGCTTTGTATATATGTTCATGTAATCTGTTTCCTTTTCTAAATCTTCTCATTAAGTTAGAAAACAAAACATATTACATGAACATATATACAGAGCAGGTTCCAGTCAGTTGAGTTAACAATCTTCTAACTAACTCCTTCATAGAAAAGACGAAAATACCCTTTTGAAAAATAACTAAGTAATCAGCTAACTAACTAACTGTAACTCTGTTTCTAACAACAACTATTATCACTTTAATTGTTAGGAACTTAAGACTAAATACTGAATTGGTTCTTTTAAAATTGAACAAACTTGAAGCATGTTGATATGAATAAATATATTTTTTCTGTTGTGTACTTCCTTGCAATTAACTTAATTATGCATGCAGGTCGGTTACTACTCTCTCTGACAATGGGGACAACACAAGTGTGATCAATGAACTAGAATCCCACAACTCCACAAACGATAAGGCTGATGAGGGAGACACAAAAGAGTATGAAAATAAGGTAATTTGTCTAATATTTTTTCAGTTTTTTAAGTAATCATTAGCATTGATATGTTATTATGTTGCCATTTAGCATAGATCCATTATCAATGAGGGTGATGATGTGGACATAGATACATCATAAGTATTATGTTTTGTCAATCAATAATATTAATAATACGTGTTATGTTTTATTGTTTTGTTATTAGGATGGATCCTTGGTCAATCAGGAGCATGTCTCCCACCATGATCTACATGTCGGTGCAGGTGTAGATGCACAACAGTCTAAAGGGTTTTTAGATGTATACAATGAAGGAGATAAGAAAGCCCTTTCGTTTTCATATAGCCTTGGATATACAGAAAATCATATGAACATCAATTTTTGGAAGAAAATTTTATGCGAGAACACTCCTACGCAGGAACGTGGCTGGCTAGATGACGACGTAAGTAATCCAACATGTATTTTAGATTGTAAAATAGAATTAAATGGATAACTATTAATTAAACTTTGCCTTTCATCAACAGCATATTGACATATGGGGTCATATATTGTTGAATACCAAGAAACCCGTAAGTTGTACAATTATGCCGGCCAATTTTTTACCTCCTCACTCAATTGACGTATGGAACAAAGAATGGATCGCACTTGCAAATGGATCGTACCCTCCATACAAAGCTTGGTCTGTTGTGGATTCGGTAAGAATATTTTCAAATTCATTATGTTTATGTTTATCATTACTAACATGGGATTCAAAATTTAATGTTCACATCACTCTACAGGTATTACTGCCCATTAACAAACAAAAAAGTCATTGGTTGATTGGTGTTTTAGAGTTGAAGACATGGATTGTGACCATCTATGATAGCTCGTCTTCCGAAATCAATGAAATATGGATCAAGGAACGATTACGAGCTTTCAACATAACTGAATTCTTAAAGTCTATTGGTTATTGGGAAACAAGTGGTAGGAAGTGTACGACAGTAGAGTTAAATGTGCAATTTGCCGAAGGTATACCACAGCAAACGAACTGGATGGACTGTGGTATTTTTGTGTGTATGTGGTTAGAGGCTTTTTGCGCTGGAACTCAGTTGAAAATTGAACATGGCAAGACCGAAGACCATTGTCTGAAGTATCGCAAACAGATGGCTGATGTTATCTGGGCACATTCTGGCTGCAGTTGAAAGTCATACCTATGCAATTTTAAGAACCGTTTGGTACTGTATTTCAAATAGATTGTGCATGTTTGAAATAGTTTTTGATACAAACAAAGTGGATGATGGTGCGGGGTTATGGGTCAAGACATGGAACACAAAGGTTGCTAATATAAGAATTTAGATACGAAAAAAGATTGCATGCCACATCGAGTCAAACAATTATACTTTCTCCATGATAGATCTATATAGATCATTATTTATAAAAAAAATTGCATCCTTATTGAGTAAAAATTGACTAAATCTAATATAACATACAATTAGTAATAGTAATGAATAATATATTAATTAATATAGCATCGTAATACTAATGATCAATCAATATAGACATCAACAACTCTCAATTCCTCAACAAACAAATATTTCGTCCAAAAACTACAACCTAATAGCGAGATAGTATATCGTCCAAAAAATATAGCCTAATAGTGAGATAGTATTTCGTCCAAATAATACAGCCTAACAGCGAGATAGTTGGAACGATGATTAAACCTTATATCTTTTATTACAGTTAGAGTTGTTCACTATCTGAATAAAACCGAATTGTTCAATTGAACAATTTGGATCGAACTATTTGGTTTGAATATTTGGATTGGTTTTAGCAAAACCGAATTATTATTTTGGATTAATTTTAGTTTATAAAATAAAAACTGAATAGTCCAAAAAAACCGAATTGCAATTTATTATTTTGTTATTTCTGATATATACCTTTA
The DNA here is from genome assembly GCF_002870075.4 of Lactuca sativa. Classification (NCBI taxonomy): domain Eukaryota; kingdom Viridiplantae; phylum Streptophyta; class Magnoliopsida; order Asterales; family Asteraceae; genus Lactuca; species Lactuca sativa. The sequence goes on along the minus strand of NC_056625.2, from coordinate 92,207,088 downwards.
ATAATTTATAAATTTACTAAATTATTCTTTTAGTATATTAAAAATTTTCATTTATTATAATACTTTAATATGTACTTCTTATTAAAAAAATTGTCTATAAAGTAGTAAACTATAATATATTTTTTTTATAGTTATTTATAAGTTTCAATTCACAACTAATTAAACAATATTTTTTAGTTTATATTCTACAGTAAGTTAACACTAAAGTAATATATTTATTGAAATGTCGTAATTCTTGAAAACCAAATTATAAAAAACCGATCCAACCGAATTATAATTTGGTTGGATCGGATCGGATTTAAATTTAGTTTGGACTATTTGGATCTACGTTTTGAAAACCAAAATTAATTTGGATTCACTTGATCGGATCATATTAAACCGATTCATCCAAACGAACATCCTAGTTACAATAAAAATAAACTAGAAAAAGTAAAAAAAAAAAAAAAAGAAACAATTCAATACAATTTGTGTCTATGGATGTTATGTTGGATTTTATTGTGGATAAATCTATATTAATTTACTATGTTCATTATGTTTTTGGTAAGAAATACCATTATTTTTGGTTTTCACTCTTCCAAATAAGTCCGGTGGAACAAAAATATACATACAAACAAAAATGTATGTTTATTTTTCTTTCTCTATTTAAACTAAAAAAAGCAAGTTTTCCTTGTAAGAAAGCACCACTATTTTCGGTGCTCTTTCATTATTTTGTTGAAAAACCAATAACCCTATTATTTTTCTATGTCAGTTCACACAAAAAAATATTTGGTTAGTGTCATAAATGAGTATATAATATTTGTTTTTTCACACATCCTTGTTTATAAGGCTGGAGGGAGTGGTGTATGACATGTCATGCTGTCACATCAGCTTTTTAATAGCCACTTCACCACCATGTCACCTTTTCCACAAGAGATGCATGCCATACCACTTTGAGGGTGTGGGTCAACTTGGTACAAAAAAAAAAGAAATAAACACACTCACATGCACATTCTCTTTCCATGCCATCCAGTTTCAAGATTGTTATATGTGACTTGAGCATTTGGAGCATTCATATGGAGAAGCATCATCCATAATGTGGAAACGTCACTCATTGTCTAGATATGTCATTCAGGAGGAAGAAGCACCACCTAGAAGTCAAGGTGTGTCACTAATGAAACTTGATATGCCATGAAGTGACTTGATACACCACGAAGTGACTTGATATGCCACCAAGTGACATGATATGCCGTCATGTGACAGGATATAACACCATGTGACATGATATGCCATCAAGTGACAAGATATTCCACTAAGTGAGAGGATATGCCATTCATGAGGTGGATGCACCATTGTGGAAAGGATGTGCCAACTTGGAAGAGGACGCATCGACCTTGGGGAGGATGCGTCATCTCTTGATCAAGTTGCATCGTCCACATGCCTGATGCACCATCTTGATGCAAGGATGCGCTGGTGGTTCCTTGATATGCCATGGGATCCTTGATGAGCCACTTATACTATGAAGTCCCCTATGATGCTCAAGATTGTTCAAGGAAGCTCAAAAGTTGAAGATGCTCAAGGATTATTGCTTGATGCGCCACCATGATAGTTGATATGTCATGGTGATCTTGATGTGCCACTCTTGCATCATGATGTGCCATTATGGATCATGATGCTCTATCATGTGTGTTGTTGATGCTTATGCAAGGAAGAATGTTCCAAAAGCTGCTTTAAGGTGGATTGTGATTGGTTAACACCATTCGTAGGCCTATGGGCTAATAGGATTGGCCCATTAGGGTTTTAGGTCTGATCCCTCAAGTATAAATAGGGATGCATGCTAAGTCATTTGTGTCATGTCTTTTGTGTCCTTAGTAAGTAGGAAGAATCTCTACTGGTTGTACTTGTAATCTCTGTTTGAGAACCTTGTGAATAAAAAAAATACTCCCTTCTTGCTGATATGAGCTTATTTAGTCATAGAAATCATTCATTATCTTATTAATTATTGTTGATTTTATATCATTTTATGAACAAAATATACTTAATTAGCTTAATATTTCAATTTCAGCAATAAAAGACATGCTCGGGTGAGAAAGGAAGAGGATTGAGTGATTGGAAGCTTGGATCTTGGATTTTGAAGAAAGAAGGATGTTGCTGGACAGCTTGACCCCTCATCAGTGTTTTGACCATATCTCATGAACCGTACCTCCGATTGACAAGATTCAAAATGTTATAAAAACTAGACACAATTTCGGACGACTTTCATGTTTTGAGAAAATGTTGATTCCAAAAGAAACTCGACGAGTTTTTAGCACAAACTCGACGAGTTGGTTAGAATGTTCCAGATTCGAAGATGCCTTGCCGTACACGCTGTATACGCAGATTATCGAAAAAACTCGACGAGTTTTTGGTGAAAACTCGTCGAGTTGACGCTGTTTTCAGAATTTATATATAGAAACTCTTCTCATTCGAACCCTAACTTTTTGTGGAGGCTAGCTGTGACTTTTGAAGACCAGAAAGGTTCTTGGAGCTGCTATTTTCGAGATTGCAACATAAGAGACAATTTAGAAGAGAATCAAAGGCAAATAATCATTCTTCTTTTCTTAATCTTTGTTTTGAACCATGTTTGAAACATTAGATTTTGATTTTAGGTTATTACTTGCTTTAGATATGAGCTAAAAGCTTTTTACTTCTGTTTGGATGAGATAATCTTATGAATATGGTTTGATTGAGTGGTTGAATTGATATTAATTTGGTTATTCATCTTGTTAAGCTTATTAAAGATCCTTATGTATTGATGATAAATGTTTTTAGTTAACAAATAAGTGATTGAGTTGCATGAATATCTTCTTGATTACTTGATTCATATAGTTTTATGAATATAAGATTGTATGCCTAGGAATAGTGAATATGAAACTAGGGTTAACTATAAAATATGTAAATCAATGTGTGAGCATGTGTGATGAACATCTATACATGAGTTGATTGAATTGAACAAATTTGATTAACTATTATTATAAGTCTTGCTTGATACGAACTAAACAGTAGGAAACTTGTTAGTTTAATCAACTGGCCATTGTTTGAATTAACTTGTCTACTAAAGGATTGCTAATAATGAACATGAACCCAATCACATTAGCAATCGGTAACCATTGACATATTAATCCATTGCACTTGCCACGAAATCAACCATAAGAATAAGTGAATCAAATCTGAACAGAAGTCTCTTTTATCATTGAATCTAGTTGTCCTTTCTTGTTCTTCTTAGTTGTTAATTGTCTTTGTTTGAAAGTTAATTGATTGATTAAGTTTCTAGTCTTGCAAAACTAGAGAAACCCCCTCTTTTATTATTTGTTTTTAATTAGGTAATACTAGTACTTAATTTGATTGTTACCGTTCCCTGTGTTCGATACCCTACTTGCTTAAACTATACTATTAATCGATAGGTTCACTGCCTTTCGTGTGTTTAATTTGTGTTTGAAGTAATAGGATTAAAAATAGTGCGTTTTACACACATCAAGTTTTTGGCGCCGTTGTCGGGGAACGATTCTAATAGTTAATTTTATTTGCTAGTGTTATCGATCCTTTGTGTGAGATTTATCTCATATAAAGTTACACATTTTCTGTTTTAATTTTTATTATAATATTATTATGTATTTTCCAAATCTCTATGCTTTTGATGCTTTTCTTGAGGAAGTAGTACAGGAAATTGAGCAAGAAGATGAGGAATATGACTCAGATGAGGATTTGATGAAATTTGGAAGATGGTTAGATAACATCTTGCCTAATAAACAAGAGCAATCTGAGTTACAAGAGCTAGATCTACAAGATGAAGAATTTAATCCATAAAAAGATTTGGAGGAGCTGGAAAGATTGCTAGCAGAAGGGTCAGATGAAGAACAAGAACAAGCTGAATGGCAGGAACCAAGCTGTGGATTGACCATTTCCACGACATGCCCCCCTGTATTTCCAGTTTGTGTTTCGAAGGACGGGGTGACGATTCCAACTTTGGAGAAAGTTTTGAAACGCGATCCATTTCTGTTTAGTATCCAACCGGTCCCAACCCTTATCAAGATTCTTGGGTTTTATATATTCAAGCTCGTTTGGCCAATTATAGAACCAAAGAGCCAAATTTTACAAATTGGTCCACCAAAGAAGATATTCAATGCAACAGATGGATTGACATTGACTTTATTGGAAGTTTATTAAGTTGAGAGTCCAGCTAAAGACTCGCACAAAAAGAAGCGCTTGCGGGAGGCAACCCGTCATTAGAAGTTTGCTTTTCTTTTTCTTTTTGAAATTCTAGTTTATTAGGGTAGTGTAGGATTTTAATTTAATGATTGTTTTCCTTTTTCTTATTTGGTTCTTGATTTTGATCTTTGCAGAAGTTAGGGCGAGAATCGATCAAATTGTTAAAGCGTGAGGAATAAATGTGAAATCGAGTCTAAAACGAGAAGAGTGGGAGAATTGAGTCTAATTACGAGTCCGGTGAATAAATGGCTGAAAGGATGAGCTTTTACTGAAGAAAAATGAGGGGGAATATTGCTATAATCATTCCCTTAAAATCCAGAAACGAAACTGAAGTTGAGTATATTTTGTTCACTCAGTACATAAAACTCGTCGAGTTCCCTATATAAACTCAACGAGTTCTTTTGGAAAAACCCGACTGTGCCAGTTTCAGTGACCCAACTCAACGAGTTGCTCTTTCTCTTACCTTTGAGTTGGTGATTTGATTGCATTCTACGAAGGCAATTGGCTGTGCTATCACTGTTTATTTTCCGAGCATTTCCAAGATCTTTTTCCTCTATATTTTGGAGCATAACCATACGAGATTTGACACCCAAGGCATGAATGAGTTGTTCCCATGTCCAAAGTCAGCTGAAGAAGGAGCTCAAAAGAAGAATATCAACCTCGCAACTACTATCCCAAGGGAGTTTGTTCTAATTTTCTCTACTTTTATGTTCTTTTTCATGCATAACATGCAATGGGGACATTGCATAAATTAAGTGTGGGGTAGGGGGTTGATTACATTAGTTATATTAGAATCCTAGGTTTAATTTTTGAAAATTGCATAAAAATTGCTAGGGTTAATTTAGAAAATTTTGGTAAAGCAATTAGGATTCCATGCTAGTATTGTATTTGATGATTCTATGAGAACCCAAATGTTTAGTTGAGCCAACATACGTTATAGTGCATTTGTGGCCCCCTTTATTCTAGTGAAATCATGGGACAAAAACACAACCTCGCTTAGTTTGAGGATCGCAACATGTTTAGCATCGTGTACCAGAAATGTATCCAGGAAAGCTTAAGTAGTCATTGCACACTAGACTAATGCCTTTAACCAATAAAGGATGAAGTTAAATTCCCTTGCTTAAGCATATGTTTTTCTAGGTTTTTAGTTTTGAATGGAAAAAGTGTGTGAAAAAAAAAGAAAAAAAAAGAAAAGAAAAAAAAAAGTTGAAAAAAAAAGTGATGAAATGTTTGAATAAAGAATCTACAAAGCTGTGAAGACAAAGAAGAATATCATGAAGAAAAGCTACAAAGTATAAAAGATTCAATCAAAAGTTGTATTTGTCTTTTATTTGTAATTTTCTTTTCTAGGTTATTTTATCGTATGTATGCTTGGGGATTTAACCAAAAATGACTTGAGGTTAAGAATGTTTTCTGGGGATGGATTCGGAGGGATGCATAAAATGAGCGTTGTTCGAAAGAAGTGGGCGAGTGTTTATGAGGATTGTGAGTATTTAGAATTGAGGGGGGTTCTTAGGAAAATTTTAGACACAAATGCATGCGTTGCGGTCTTGGCATAATGGCTGGGTTCGATTGGGATTGTCTTATGTGGTATTAGTGGGCTAAAATTCGGTTTTGCTTGGGGGCAAGCAAAAGTCAAGTGTGGGGTATTTTGATATGAGCTTATTTAGTCATAGAAATCATTCATTATCTTATTAATTATTGTTGATTTTATATCATTTTATGAACAAAAAATACTTAATTAGCTTAATATTTCAATTTCAGCAATAAAAGACATGCTCGGGTGAGAAAGGAAGAGGATTGAGTAATTGGAAGCTTGGATCTTGGATTTTGAAGAAAGAAAGATGTTGTTGGACAGCTTGACCCCTCATCAGTGTTTTGACCATATCTCATGAACCGTACCTCCGATTGACGAGATTCAAAATGTTATGAAAACTAGACACAATTTCGGACGACTTTCGTGTTTTGAGAAAATGTTGATTCCAAAAGAAACTCGACGAGTTTTTAGCACAAACTCGACGAGTTGGTTAGAATGTTCCAGATTCGAAGATGCCTTGCCGTACACGCTGTATACGCAGATTATCGAAAAAAATCGATGCGGTTTTGGTGAAAACTCGTCGAGTTGACGTTGTTTTCAGAATTTATATATAGAAACTCTTCTCATTCGAACCCTAACTTTTTGTGGAGGCTAGCTGCGACTTTTGAAGACCAGAAAGGTTCTTGGAGCTGCTATTTTCGAGATTGCAACATAAGAGACAATTTAGAAGAGAATCAAAGGCAAATAATCATTCTTCTTTTCTTAATCTTTGTTTTGAACCATGTTTGAAACATTAGATTTTGATTTTAGGTTATTACTTGCTTTAGATATGAGCTAAAAGCTTTTTACTTCTGTTTGGATGAGATAATCTTATGAATATGGTTTGATTGAGTGGTTGAATTGATATTAATTTGGTTATTCATCTTGTTAAGCTTATTAAAGATTCTTATGTATTGATGATAAATGTTTTTAGTCAACAAATAAGTGATTGATTTGCATGAATATCTTCTTGATTACTTGATTCATATAGTTTTATGCATATAAGATTGTATACCTAGGAATAGTGAATATGAAACTAGGGTTAACTATAAAATATGTAAATCAATGTGTGAGCATGTGTGATGAACATCTAAACATGAGTTGATTGAATTGAACAAATTTGATTAACTATTATTATAAGTCTTGCTTGATACGAACTAAACACTAGGAAACTTGTTAGTTTAATCAACTGACCATTGTTTGAATTAACTTGTCTACTAAAGGATTGGTAATAATGAACATGAACCCAATCACATTAGCAATCGGTAACCATTGGCATATTAATCCATTGCACTTGCCACGAAATCAACCATAGGAATAAGTGAATCGAATATGAACAGAAGTCTCTTTTATCATTGAATCTAGTTGTCCTTTCTTGTTCTTCTTAGTTGTTAATTGTCTTTGTTTGAAAGTTAATTGATTGATTAAGTTTCTAGTCTTGCAAAACTAGAGAAACCCCCTCTTTTATTATTTGTTTTTAATTAGGTAATACTAGTACTTAATTTGATTGTTACCGTTCCTTGTGTTCGATACCCTACTTGCTTAAACTATACTATTAATCGATAGGTTCACTGCCTTTCGTGTGTTTAATTTGTGTTTGAAGTAATAGGATTAAAACTAGTGCGTTTTACACACATCACTTGCCCATGGACGTAGGTCACCTCGACCGAACCATGTAAATATTGTGTCATTGTGTGATTTTAGTTTCGTGTGTTATCCACATTACGTCCTAATAAAAGGGTCATCCGAACTTGGCAAGTGGCATCAGATTTGTTTTGAGTCTTGACAAGTGTAGTCTATTTTCCCTAATAAGTGGTATCAGAATTATGGTTGGTGTTCTGCTGATTGAAGATGGTATCTCACAAGTTCGATTTGGAGAAGTTCAATGGTTCGAATGATTTCATGTAATACACCTGTTTCCAGGTATGACATTTATGGCTCAAATGTATAAAAATCTTGCAATTTCAGTCCTTACGTGGGGCGTACCCAATGTGTACGTTGAGCGTAAACCTTTTAAAATGGGTGTGGGTGTCATCTAGTATGTTGGGTGTACTAATGTGTACGATGGGCGTACTCGTTTAGACCCGAAACCCTAAATTTGAGGGTTTAACCCATATTTAAAGGACCTTATGCCCTCTAAGCCTCCCTTACCACCAACCCCCATCCCTTTGAGCTTAAAGATCGAAACACTAGTTCCTTAGAGCAATTTTGGAGCCTTTTTGTTGTGTTTTTGTATACTTTAAAGAAGGAGGAAGTTGAGCTTGAAGAGCTGTTGAAGCCAAGCTTGTAGACCCATAGTCTTTATCACATTTCTCAACTTCAGGAGGTACAAATTTTGAATCTTGCTCATCTATTTGATATATCTCATTAGACCTTGCTTTTCTTAATATTTTGTCCCAAAACTTTGTGTCTTGTGAGTAGAAGTTAGTCCAGACCTTAGAAATATTAGTTTTTGTTGTTCTGAGGTTGTTTAGTCATAAAAATGGATTCTTGACCACTACTTTTCCTCCATGCAAAGGATTTTGAACATTAAGTAAGGTTAGAAAGTTAGGATTTGAGTTGGTTGTAACGACCATAAAATTTCAACCAATTTTAACTTTTCAAAAACAACCCGTTTTCATAATGTTATTACAAAAAGGTTTTCAATACAATTATTATCAGAGTCTTCCCAGAACCACATCATAAAACATAATCATGAGGAGTGGTACGATCACTCCTTTGCCTTGCCACAGTCTCCTGAAGAACCTGAAAAACATTAAACCACAAATGTAAGCCCGAAAGCTTAGTGTGATACCCCCAAAATACCAACCACATATACCATACACGCATAACATGCTATATCATATCAGAACACCGAACAACCATGCAATTCGGGTCTACTGTGTGACTGGTCCGCCGCACCGGCCTTCAGTCCTCCTGGTCCACCCTCCGAGTCTAGCCATACATATCGAGTTTACAATGTGATTGGTCTGCCCGCATCGGGCCTTCAATCCACCTGGTCCACTCTTTGAGTCTACAGTATGACTGGTCCGCACGCACCAGGCCTTCAGTCGGTCTGGTCCACTCTCCGAGCCTCAGCATGTCTGGTCCGCCATCTTGGGGCCTACAGCCTATCCGGACCGCTCGTTGGGCCTTCGGGACAACCGGTCCTCCCTGGGTATGTTGGCCTACAGCACAAAGCAGGACCCGCATCAACCCCACCCTAGTCCAACAACCATGTGCACATAAACATTCAATCATATAACAATTCACATTCAATCAATCCGATCTAGAAGATCACATAACATAACATCCTCCTAACCAGGATACCGACCTTAACCAGGTCTCTAACATAATACCATCCTAACTACCAGGATGCAAACATAGCAAAGCAATAACATAACAACGATACCCAGATCTTAATCCGATAAAAGGGCCGACCTTAGTATGCATGGGATCCCTTTGCTTACGCTGGGCGTACCCAGCCAACCACAAACGCGTATGCTTGGCATGCATGGGATCCCTTTGCTAATTCCCCCCTCCCTCTTAGGGACCATTGCTGCCACTAACCATAATTTACAACATCCCCTCCATCAAGTGGTTCCCGCTAAACTCTATATCTACATCAAGGACCGAAACACCCTTACTCTAGCTCTCGGGAACCCATACATAGATATTTCAAGAACGGGGCTTTACAATTCTCCCCCACTTAAATTAGGCTTCGTCCTCAAAGCCTGCGGCAACTCAACTCCAGAGCTACTCCCGCAATGCACCACCTGGCATTAACCAGACCAGGTTCCTCAAGACACAACCACCGAAACCCAAAACCCAACTTTCCCTTTCTTGCGGTGTCCTGACCACCACTTCAAACCGGCCACCGACCTCATCCTCTGATAACCACACTTATCAACTGAATACCACTCCATGATACATCACTCGCTCCCAAACACAACAATCTCTCAACTCATACGAGCTAGAAAAATCCATGAACCACCGGAATTCCCGGTCTGAGCCCAACTTATCCACTCCATGATGACAGGATGACACATCCTTTAGCCTCAGAGCAACTCCCATGAGTTCTCCACTGCAATCTCATACCCATGCTGGACTGGCTCTAGCATCTTCGGGTTGGGAAAACCCGATACACTGACGACACCTCCAAACATCCCCCAGGATGAATTTCCACCACATAAATCAAAATCAAACTGGAAATCCAAGATTCCATCCCTGCATTCCTTCAGAGCCTCAGCAAACATCCAACCCGGATGTGATTCCATACCACAGCCGCCGACACACTGCTCATCAACCATGATTGGAACACCCCAATCATAACTCTGCACTACTGCTTTCACTTCTTTGAACTTACACCCCCTCTCGGAGCTATATTCCTTTCCTTTCCCTTACTAAGGAAATCCACTTGGCTGCCTTGACACTACCACAAGTGCCACGGTGCTCACTTAATAGTACACATTTCTCTTATAGCATAACCGCTATCCTATGCACCACACATGCTCTGGATCTGCTCGCAAGGACTCTTAAGTCCATGCTCTACCTTCCACCCACCATGATCAATACCCGGGGCCAGACCTTCTAACGCTAACACATCGCGACATAATCAATCCATTTCCTCGTACCGATCTAACGACACATGAAGAGTCTTCAGCATGACTGGACCGCCTTACCAGGCCTTCAACCAATCTGGACCACTCTCAGAACCTTCAGCAGATCTGGACCGCCCTCCAGGGCCTTCAGCCTGGCTGGACCGTTCTCCGAGCCTTCGGCCTGACTGGTACGCCTACCAGCCTTTAGTCTATCCGGACCGCTCAACTAGCATTCATCATTCCGAGTTATCCCTCCGGGAAACTATCCCATGCATACTGTTCTAGCCCTCTAGGGGTTCCAAACTCTATCTCCATCCTACATACTCAATCCCGGCCCGATCCCAGGCCTTCCACAATCAATCACCCTAGGTCTGTATCCCGCCCTGCACGCCTGCCACTTACTCATACCAGCCTATGCTATTGGCTGACAGAAACACTGCTGAATTCCAAGTAGCTAAACAACCTCTCGTGCTCATCGATCTTCCAGAGAGTTCTCTAATTCTCCCCCACTTAGAGCACTGACTATCAACCACCGGTCATCATCACCGACCTCCCTCAACAACCCTACACAACACAAACACTTACACGCGGACTGATTCCCACTAGAACGAGCAACCTTCACAAAATCACATATCAACACTGATCATCCCGGGCTCGAGAGAAACTCGATCTTCAGCTAACCACTCCTCAAACTGCAGATGCTACCCGAAATTCAGACCAAACGCCAGATTTCCACTAATAACCCTCATGAATGATAACCAACGAAATTCCCAACACTAAACCCATAACCATACAATAACCCTCAGCTCTCACAACTGCAACTCAATCTCTAACTCACGCCGCCTGGCGGCCTCCTGCAACTTCAACAAGGTCTCGCACCTCTGCGTAGACACAAACTGTCTGATATCCCTCTTGAGCATACTCAGATATCGGGACATCTGAGCCTGCTCCAAAGTGAACTCAGAGCAAAACATTTCCCTCTCAGTGAACATCCTGGTGATCTCCGTCACCGACTCCGAATCCTGCTTCAGTTCCAGGAACTCCTGAGCTAATCTCTCCCTCTCAACCCACGAAACATAACGAGTGCTGAACATCTCCCGGAACTGATCCCATGAAACCACCGCTCTTTGCGCATCCATATATGACCCCGTGGTCAATCTCCACCAATCCTTCGCCGCGAACCTCAACAGGTTCAGAGCACACCTCACCCCTCTGATCAACAGGACACGAACACGTGAAGAAACACCCCTCCATGTCCGACAACCATCTCGTAGCAACAATCGGGTCCTACACCCCATCGAAGGTAGGAGGCTTCGTATTATCAAAGTCCCGATACTGAAAACCTCGACCGGCTCCTCCCCCTGCCGCTGCTACAGCCGCTGTAGCTGCCGCGGCAACTTACTCTGTGAGGGCCGCATAGCGCTCATCAAAATACTCAATCATAGCGGTCTTGATCGACCCGAAAAGTTCTGGCAACTCGGCCCAGAACAACGCAGCAACCTCATCATGCAGGATCTCACGAATCCTAGTGTCCAACTCGTCTGTGCTCATCTGACCAATAACCTCGGGTGGTACTGACCCGCCCTGACCTCCCTCTCCTGCTCCCGATCCTGACCCGGATCCGCTCCCAGCATGCCTCGTAACCACCATACTGAAAAAACACCACAAGATCTCAGATACTTCCCACAAACTCGGAAGCCAACTCCTAACCCAACCCTAGAGGTCATGGTTTCTTTGATACGCATATGGGTCCTGTGCTTTCAGTAGTACGGGCCCATACTACCTTCCACACCTACCTATATTTGTATCAAGTATACCACACCACCCTAGTGGAAAACATACATAACTAACGCTCAACTCTCACTCCTAGAGGAACACCGAAAATATCCCACAGAGGAACCCTAGGCTAGCAGGCATCATAAATCAGGCAACATTATCATGAAATCCTGAAGATCTCTAGCCTAGTACTAGCATGCTGTTCTATCAAAGCTCAAAAACAAAAATCATGTATGGTATTTTGGGGTTACTTACTGGCTCTGGCTGATCGTACCTCCGCGTCCTCCTTTTACTCATTTTGAAAACCATTTTAAATTCTATTTTAAAAACTCTCAATGATTTGAGACTGGATTCACACGAATGTTCCTCCAATTCACTCAAACCAAGGCTCTGATACCAACTTGTAACGCTCTAAAAATTCCAAACAATTTTAACTTTTCAAAAACAACCCATTTTCATAATGTTATTACAAAAAAGTTTTCAATACAATTATTATCAGAGTCTTCCCAGAACCACATCATAAAACATAATCATGAGGAGCGGTATGATCATGCCTTTGCCTTGCCATGGTCTCCTGAAGAACCTGAAAAACATTAAACCACAACTGTAAGCCCGAAAGCTTAGTGAGATACCCCCAAAATACCAACCACATATACCATACACGCATAACATGCCATATCATATCAGAACACAGAACAGCCATGCACCTCGGGTCTACTATGTGACTGGTCCGCCGCACCGGCCTTCAGTCCACCTGGTCCACCCTCCGAGTCTAGCCATACATATAAAGTCTACAGTGTGATTGGTCCGCCTGCACCGGGCCTTCAATCCACCTGGTCCACTCTTTGAGTCTACAGTATGACTGGTCCGCCCACACCGGCCCTTCAGTCGGTCTGGTCCACTCTCCGAGCCTCGGCACATCTGGTCCGCCCTCGTGGGGCCTACAGCCTATCCGGACCGTTCGCTGGGCCTTCGGGACAACCGGTCCGCCCTAGGTATGTTGGCCTACAGCATAAAGCAGGACCCGCCTCGACCCCACCCCAGTCCAACAACCATGTGCACATAAACATTCAATCATATAACAATTCACATTTAATCAAGCCAATCTAGCAGATCACATAACATAACATCCTCCTAACCAGGATACCGAACTTAACCAGGTCTCTAACATAATACCATCCTAACTACCAGGATGCAAACATAGCAAACCAATAACATAACAACGATACCCGGATCTCAATCCGATAAAAGGGCCGGCCTTGGTGCCTTAGACCCTGTTGATATAGTGAGGATAACTCACCTCGCAACTGCCGAACTCTGAACTGAAGAAGTAGATTCCCGAATCACCGCCTCACCGAAAATCCCAAACTATCCCAAGAAGCAAAATTACCATTAGACCCAACACAATATCCTTCCAAGGGTAAATTGACTAATTTACCCTTAACTCAAACTGGTCCATAACTAAGGCCCACAATCAAAATATGAAAGGCCCATCACTAGATAAGCTCTCAACCCCATTAATGGCCCAAAGACCAAAAGTCCGAAGCAAAGCCCAATATTGGCCTAGTTTACTAAATTGGGCCCACCTCACCAAATGGGCCTAGATCCACGGTCCATAATAATTAGAGAGTCCACAATACTCCATCCATAATGTCCAGTCACGGCCCAAAATCCAATAGCCCAATAACAGCCAAATCTCCTAAGGCCCAAAATGAAAACCCAACAGAGGGAGTACGCTGGGCGTACCCACCTTGGCATGCTGGGCGTACAACGCTGATCGTGAAATGGAAACGGGACACAGACCCACTACGCTGGGCGTACTATCAGTTACGCCGGCGGTAACTCCTCTGAACTACAACTCCTCATAAGCTCTTAATGGCTTTAGCTCTTAAGTCGAAACTTCAGATCCATAGACCAAATATGCCTAGGGTTCATAAAGTCTCAAACTTTATTACTTAGAACGTCCATAAAGCTCTTAATCCAAGGTCTTAATCCATTAAGACCTATCTATAACACATGAGAGACAACCAAAGCCCTTGGGCCCTCATTTTTCTTACTCAAGACCTCTCTTAAGGTCTAAAAGGACAGCTAATCTCAACCAACTCGAAACATGCATCAAAATGAGGTTTTTGGGACAAGAATGATATCAAAACTTCATAACACATAGATCTACACAATATGATTGCCAAGCTAGAGACTTTTTACCTCAAAAGAGCCTCAGAATATGATGTCTTTCCAGATCTACAAGCTCCAGCCACTCAACTCCTTCTTTGACAACTTCCTCTTTCTTCTTCTAGCCTCTCTTTTGCCAAAACAAGCTTTCCAAGGTCAAACACACCCAACAATGGAGGTGGGATGGCTATTTAGGGTTTCTGAGGTTAAGAGAGTGCTTATGGAGGCTAGGGTAAGAACCATTATGTTCCTTATATAGTGGCTGACCCTAAATTTAGGGTTTTTGGATGATAGATGTACGCTGGGCGTACGCCAAGGGGCCTCCGTGTTCCTTTCCTCCACTACACTGGGCGTACATCCAGCTTACGCTGGGCGTACCCGGCCAACCACAAACGCGCATGCTTGGCATGCATGGGATCCCTTTACTAATCCCCCCCTTAGGGACCATTGCTGCCACTAACCATAATTTACAACATCCCCTCCATTAAGCTGTTCCCGCTAAACTCTATATCCACATCAAGGACCGAAACGCCCTTACTCTTGCTCTCGGGAACCCATACATAGATATTTCAAGAACGGGGCGTTACATTTCGACCAAACTAATTTTTTACAATTCTATGTTGCCCTCGCATCTCCGACTCTGACTCCCAAGTCATCTCGGACCCCTTCCACGTGTTGCAGTTGCGGAAATGTATAGCCGATGAGTCGGCAGTGGTACCATTGGAGGATATTCAGGTGGATGCGAGCCTGAAATTTGCTGAGAGACCGGTGGCAATCAGGGATCGGAAGATCAAGGTTTTGTGGAACAAGGAAGTACCTTTGGTTTTGGTTTAGTGGCAACATCGGAAGGGGTCCGAGATGACTTGGGAGTCAGAGTCGGAGATGCGAGGGCAGCATCCAGATTTGTTCGAGGAATGAGACTTCGGGGGTGAAGTCTGGTTCTAGTGGGGGAGAATTGTAACACCTCGTGATTCAGGTGCATTTCTTTCACCCTTATTCTTTGTCGATTGGTCATGATTAGTCCTTGAGTGGAGAGAATATAGCAAGTGAGTACGTTGGGTGTACCAGAGGGGTACGCTGCGCGTACTCATGCACTTAATTTGGACGCGGAGTCGCCAAGGTACGCTGGGCGTACCCAGAGTTACGCTAGGCGTACCTGGCCTAGGTGCAAAAACCCTAATCCGTCTTGTGAACTATTTAAAGGGTGCTAAGCCTCATTTCTCACCCTCCATATCAGTGAGTGAAACCCTAAGAGAGAGCCTCCCATCGTCCTTAGTGTGTGAGAGTGTTGTTGGAGCTAATTGTGCTTTGGTGACTTAGTGAAGAAGAAGGAAAGGAGCTCTTGGAAGCTAAAGCTTGAGGTTCCATTTTGGATCTGAGATCTACAGAGAAATGGGCTACACTTGGAGGTATAAAGTTCAAAACTTTCCTCTTCTTTTGGTTGTTGTTGCATGTGCCATTTCTAGGGCTAAAAACCCTAAAGGTGGAGACTTTATGAGTGTAAAGTGCTCCATGGTCCGAGATCTGTCCCTTTTCAGTGGTATTAGTGATTTAGAACCATAAAGTTTCCATCTTGGATGTTAGTTTGAGCTCATGCTTGTGTAATAAGCCTTCTAGAGTTAAAGGATGGAACATTATGGGAGTTGGTGGCTTGTTCAGCCATGCAAAGGCTTAAAGTCATCAACTTTATGGATTAAGAGGCTTAGATGTGGTCAGATCTAGAATTTGGACGTGGGTCATAAGTGTTTAAGACCTCAAGAGCTAAGGGGCTGAAGCAGGGGAGTACGATGGGCGTAATCCCAATACGCGCTGCATACTGGGTGGCGTTCCCTGATTCTGAGATGCAGCCGGGTATGCTCAGCGTACACATCTGGTATGCGCAGCGTAACCCGGAAAGTTGACTTTTGTTTGACTTTTAGGGTATGGTCTATTGTGGGGCCTTTTGAGTTATGAGAGGGGTAAAATGGTCTTTTACCCTTCTAAGAGTGTCATAAGAGGACATAGTCTAGCCTTTGAGAGTTATATTAAATAGAGTATTTATTTCATATGATTAGGCGGAGGCAAGGCCAGTGTTTACTGAGTCAGAGATTTACCGAGATACCAGAGGTGAGTCTTCTCACTATACTTTACCTAGTGTGGTAACAGAGTCATGTGACAGAGTACTATAGAGTTATATGCCAGTGTATTTGCATGTTATTTATGTGTTGTGATTTATTATGATATGTGATATGCATGATTCAGAGTTACAGAGTTGGGACTTTCGGGTCCCTAAAGTTAGGGCCAGAGGGCCCACAGAGAGTTGGGGCTGGAGGGCCCCACTGAGACACATTGACCAGAGGGTCGATAGAGTTACAGCCTCGAGTGGCTATTATGTGTTAGAGTGGTATTTTGGGGAAACTCACTAAGCTTATGCTTACAGTGTTACGTGTTATGTGTTTCAGGTACCAGTGATGACCGCGGGAAAGCGCCGACTTGATTCGTACACACACATGGGATTTTATGTATTTTGATCTTGGGAGAGATTTTGTGAAACAAAGACATGATACTATGACATTTTATGAATGAATGAGTTTGTAAAAAATGTGTTTGAAAATGCAAAAATTTGTATTAATTTTTACGGTGGATCTCACGAATCCTAGCATCCAACTCGCCTGTGCTCATCTGACCAATAACCTCGGGCGGTACTAACCCGCCATGACCTCCCTCTCCTGCTCCCGATCCTGACTCGGATCCGCTCCCAGCGTGCCTCGTGACCACCATACTGAAAAACACCACAAGATCTTAGATACTTCCCACAAACCCGGGAACCAATTCCCAACCCAACCCTAGAGGTCATGGTTTCTTTGATACGCGTATGGGTCCTGTGCTTTCAGTAGTACGGGCCCATACTACCTTCCACACCTACACCTGGTCAACCCTCCGAGTCTAGCCATACATATCGAGTCTACAGTGTGATTGGTCCGCCCGCACCGGGCCTTCAATCCACCTGGTCCACTCTCTGAGTGTACAGTATGACTGGTCCGCCCGCACCGGGCCTTCAGTCGGTCTGGTCCACTCTCCAAGCCTCGGCACGTCTGGTCCTCCCTCTTGGGGCCTACAACCTATCCGGACCGCTCGCTGGGCCTTCAGGACAACCGGTCCGCCCTAGGTATGTTGGCCTACATCACAAAGCAGGACCCGCCTCAACCCCACCCCAGTCCAACAACCATGTGCACATAAACATTCAATCATATAACAATTCACATTTAATCAAGCCGATCTAGCAGATCACATAACATAACATCCTCCTAACCAGGATACCAACCTTAACCAGGTCTCTAACATAATACCATCCTAACTACCAGGATGCAAACATAGCAAAGCAATAACATAACAATGATACCCGGATCTCAATCCGATAAAAGGGCCGGCCTTGGTGCCTTAGACCCTGTTGATATAGTGAGCATAACTCACCTCGCAACTGCCAAAACTCTGAATTGAAGAAGCAGATTCCCGAATCACCGCCTCACCGAAAATCCCGAACTATACGAAGAAGCAAAATAACCATTAGACCCAACACAATATCCTTCCAAGGGTAAATTGACCAACTTACCCTTAACTCAATCTGGTCCATAACTAAGGCCCACAATCAAAATATGAAAGGCACATCACTAGAGAAGCTCTCAAGCCCACTAATGGCCCAAAGACCAAAAGTCCGAAGCAAAGCCTAATATTGGCCCAATTTACTAAATTGGGCCCTCCTCACCAAATGGGCCTAGTTCCACGGTCCATAATCCAATAGCCTAATAACAGCCCAATCACCCAAGGCCCAAAATGAAAACCCAATAGAGGGAGTACGTTGGGCGTACCCTCCTTGGTACGCTGGGCGTACAATGCTGATCGCCAAATGGAAACGAGACACAGACCCTCTACGCTAGGCGTACTCTCAGTTACGCCGGACGTAACTCCTTTGAACTACAACTCCTCATAAGATCTTAATGGCTTTAGCTCTTAAGTCCAAACTTTAGATCCATAGACCAAATATGCCTAGGATTCATAAAGTTTCAAACTTTATTACTTGGGACGTCCATAAAGCTCTTAATCCAAGGTCTTAATCCATTAAGACCTATCTATAACACATGAGAGACAACCAAAGCCCTTGGGACCTCATTTTTCTTACTCAAGACCTCTCTTAAGGTCTAAAAGGATAGCTAATCTCAACCAACTCGAAACATGCATTAAGATGAGGTTTTTGGGACAAGATTGATATCAAAACTTCACAACACATAGATCTACACAATATGATTGCCAAGCTAGAGACTTTTTACCTCAAAAGAGCCTCATAAGATGATGTCTTTCCAGATCTACAAGCTCCAGCCACTCAACTCCTTCTTTGCCAACTTCCTCTTTCTTCTTCTAGCCTCTCTTTTGCCAAAACAAGCTTTCCAAGGTCAAACACACCCAACAATGGAGGTGGGACGGCTATCTAGGGTTTATGAGGTTAAGAGAGTGCTTATGGAGGCTAGGGTAAGAACCATTATGTTCCTTATATAGTGGCGACCATAAAATTTCAACCAATTTTAACTTTTCAAAAACATCCCAATTTCATAATGTTATTACAAAAAGGTTTTCAATACAATTATTATAAGAGTCTTCCCAGAACCACATCATAAATCATAATCATGAGGAGCGGTACGATCATGCCTTTGCCTTGCCATGGTCTCCTGAAGAACCTGAAAAACATTAAACCACAACTGTAAGCCCGAAAGCTTAGTGAGATACCCCCAAAATACCAACCACATATAGCATACACGCATAACATGCCATATCATATCAGACCACAGAACAACCATGCACTTCGGGTCTACTGTGTGACTCGTCCGCCACATCGGCCTTCAGTCCACCTGGTCCACCCTCCGAGTCTAGCCATACATATCGAGTCTACAATGTGATTGGTCCGCCCGCACCGGGCCTTCAATCCACCTGGTCCACTCTCTGAATCTACAATATGACTGGTCCGCCCGCACCGGACCTTCAGTCGGTCTGGTCCACTCTCCGAGCCTCGGCACGTCTGGTCCGCCCTCTTGGTGCCTATAGCCTATCCGGACCGCTCGCTGGGCCTTCGGGACAACCGGTCCGCCCTGGGTATGTTGGCCTACATCACAAAGCAGGACCCGCCTCAACCCCACCCCAGTCCAACAACCATGTGCACATAAACATTCAATCATATAACAATTCACATTCAATCAAGTCGATCTAGCAGACCACATAACATAACATCCTCCTAACTAGGATACCGACCTTAACCAGGTCTCTAACATAATACCATCCTAACTACCAGGATGCAAACATAGCAAAGCAATAACATAACAACGATATCCGGATCTCAATCCAATAAAAGGGCTGGCCTTGGTGCCTTAGACCCTGTTGATATAGTGAGGATAACTCTCCTCGCAACTGCTGAACTCTGAACTGAAGAAGCAGATTCCCGTTTCCATTTCGCGATCAGCGTTGTACGCCCAGCGTACCAATAACATTAGGGTTTGAGTTGGTACTCCTTAAGTCCATGCATGGGCATAAAGTTATCAACTTTATGATTCAGAACGTTCATTAGGATTAGATCTGAGCACTTGATGACTTGCCTTTACAAGTTAAGAGCTTAATGTGGAAAGAACTTATCAATCCATTACGTAGGGCGTAATTCGAGGTACGCCCAACGTAGCTCATGGGTTGCCCGTTATTTTTGTTTAAGTGAGATCTACGCCCAACGTATAAGAGGATGCGCAGTGGGTACGCCCTCCTGTGTTTGACTGTTGACCTTTCTTTGACCAGCTGACCTTTGGTCAACTGTGGAGGGTCAAGGACTTGAAAGGGAAAAATGGTCTTTTCCCCAATTAGGAGCTTACTTTAGTTTTTGGGACTGGTGAAGTAGGAGATTTTCTTGTTTCCTAATTAGGGTTGGTTTGGTTATGTTCAGTAGGAGAGCCTTCAGCTCTAGCAGCCATAGAGAGAGAGAGTAGGATCTTTTCATTGACCGATTGAGGTAAGTATATTTACTATACTCGTGGGTCGAAGGAACCAATGCCAACCCATTATGTTTGTAGGATGATAGTTGTCTTTGTGAC
This sequence comes from Lactuca sativa, assembly GCF_002870075.4. Classification (NCBI taxonomy): domain Eukaryota; kingdom Viridiplantae; phylum Streptophyta; class Magnoliopsida; order Asterales; family Asteraceae; genus Lactuca; species Lactuca sativa. The sequence goes on along the minus strand of NC_056625.2, from coordinate 92,186,656 downwards.
ATTTGCTAATATGTCTGTATATGCTTGTTGTCTTTGTGACTCTTGCTGACATGATTGTATGCTTAGCTGTAGGGGTGAAATAGACCCAGTACCAGTTGAAAGAGATCGAAGGGGGTGAAATAGATCCAATACCGGTTGAAAGAGACCGAAAGGGGTGAAATAGACCCAATACTAGTTGAAAGAGACCGAAGGGGGATGAAATATACCCAGTTTAGTTTTGTACCATTATGTACGTATGGTATAGAGTATTTTGGGAACTCACTAAGCTTTGTGCTTACAACTTAATGTTTATGGTTTCAGGTACTTCTAGTACAAAAGATCGCACCGCATCCACCAACATTCCACATTTTATGACCTGATTTGTACTCTGATAACTATTTTATACATTATTACATTTTGATGGGTTTTGAAATGAATGAATGATGTTTCTGCTGGTTTTTAAAAGTGAAAATTTTACTTTGTAATTTTGGGACGTTACAAGTTGGTGTCAGAGCCTTGGTTTGAGGGATTTGAGCACACTCCTGGGTGTGTCTAAACTTAAACTGAGGAACTGATAATCTTTTTGAAAGAAAATGAGTTTTTTTCTAAATAAACTTTTATAAAGAAAAGGGGTGTGATGCATGCAATCAACTTAGATCAAGTAAGTATTCCCAAAATACCAATACATGTTTATTGTTTCAGTATTTTTATATGTGTATATCATGCTAGATTAGGCTAAGGATCTGCTCAGAATTGCATGGTAGGATGCTAAGAGAGATGCCTTTGTATGCTAGTTGTATGAATCCTTAGAATTTCATGCTAGTATAGATTTTAGATGATTGGATAGAGTGGCCATGTTAGGTAGTGCTCTAGGTCAGAACTCAAAGATAGGATGTTGCTTGCTTTGTGCTTTCAGGGACTCCACTAGTGTTGACTAATCATTAAGAGAATACTTCAACTCACATGTTGTGGGGATTAAATAATTCTTGAAGGTTAGGTTAAAATCTATTGTGCAACACTCGTTTGAGTCCAACCGTTGTAGAGTGGGACTTAGCAATTGAAAATTATCTAGTGCTGGTAACATGTAATTGTATTTTTGAGATAGTTAGAAGACATTGGAGGGGAGTCTCTTCTGCAGCTGATAATAGAGAGTGGTATGGAAAGGAACCCTAGGAAAGCCTAGGAAATGTCATAATGCGTAAGGCGCTCTATAGTGCAATCTAAACACCAAGAGGACAATCCAACTTCCGCAAAGCTCCAACAAATCTCTTGTTAAGCACAAGCGATACAAAAGATCGGGTAGCCCCCAAATCAAATAATACCAACGCAGAGACATTGTTCACAAGGAACGATCCTAAAATGAAACATATAAACATGAGTAAGCAATTCAATATAAATGAGAAGATAAGGAGAAGATACATACCCGTCACAACATCAGAAGCTGCACACACCTCCTCTACTGTTAGTTGGAAAGCCCTGCTATTCGCCGTAGGCACACCTGCTCGGTTCAGCCGGCTATTAGTAATCCTAAGAGTCGCAGGAGCGGGTGTTGACACCGGTCATGCAACAACCAAACTCGTACATTGGGCCTTCTTATGGCCCCTTTGATTTCAATGAAAGCAAATCAGATTTGATCCCTGGGTGGCCGTAGTAGTACAATCTATGCTATAATGATCGATTCATCCGCACTTGAAGGGGACAGAACCACCACCACTACCACTCCTACACGCACCCTCGTGCGTCCTGCCGCACTTGCCACAGCGGCTATGGCCTTGATGGCCCCTCGATCTGGAGTACGATACCTTGGGCCTCTTTCCTGACCCCTCGATGTTTGAACCTCATCTGGTTTCCTCTTTCTCTCCATCTCCACGCCAATCTCCCTCTGCCTGGCTCGAGATATCATATCCTCCAACGTCTTGTAGTTGGATCGACTCACAAATTGCCGAATGCCGCTCCTTAGCATCTCATGATATCGGGCCTTCTTCATCACCTCATCTGCCACATACTATAGAACTAGAAGCACCCATTCCCTGAACATAGCGGGGATCTCGGCCACCATCTCAATAGTCTGTCGAAGATCCTAAAACTCCTACGCCAGTTGTTGCAGCTCAATCACTGGTGCAAACTCCACTCGGAACCTGTCTGAGAAATCATCCATGTCATCACGTCAACCGCATTGTCACCCACTACATAACCAACCTCCTCACACCCATCTTGGGCTTTGTTCTTCAGGAGACATGAGCCTAGTCTGACCTTGTCCCCCTCAGGACAACGACTGGTGCGAAAGGCGTTAGCAACATATTCTAACCATCGTCGACTCGCTATGGGATCCTTCACCCCGTTATAGTCTAAAGCTCCACAAGCTCGAAAATCCCTGAATGTCAAGGAACGCGTACCAACCAAAGCCGTTATCTCTATGCAAAAGGCGCTTAACCGCTCGTCCAGAACCTCCAGGATACCTTCCCTGACCGCGCCGAAGATCACAGGTGTCTGATCAAGAATGCTGTGAGTAATCTCAGACGAGATAAACTCCTTAGTCTGCTCATCGAGCTTCCCGACTCTAGCCCTTGAGCTCGAGCCTTCCCTAGCACTAGAACTGCTAGTGGGTTTGCCTTGCAATACCACCATACAGAAAATAGATCATGCAAACCATCAGAATACACATGGAATATATATATATATATATATATATATATATATATATATATATATATATACACACACACACACACACACACACACACACGGATCATCTACTTCCAATACTACGAGCCCATACTACCTTCCACATCTCTCCGTATTTTCCTCAAGAAGTGCCTTAGGTAAACTAAGTCACTCTATAACCGTACTACCTTCCCTCACAGATAAGGCTCCCAACACTATATCTCATCCTAGGTTTTCCTAGGGAAAACTCCATACCACTCTCCTCCATCAGTTGTAGAAGGAACTCTCGCTAACTTCCTCTAACTAGCCCATGAATACTATCACATATCACTTAAAACTAGATAATTCTTCAAATGAAAGGTCTCATACTACAATGGTTGGACTCAAACAAGAGCTGCACAAAAGAGTTAAAACCTAACCTTCTAAAATTATTTAGTTCCCATAATATGTAACTTAGAATATTCGTTTACTAGTTAGTTGAAGCCAGTTAGAACTCCTAAAAGCACAAAGCAAGCAGCAATCGAGCATCAAGTATCGAAACCAAGCATAACCTAATCAGGCCATCCTATCATTGACTGATTAGTATTAGCATGCAAGTCTAAAAGCTCAAACAAAATGCATACAAAGGCATCTCTCGTAGCATTCTATCATGCAAAAGCTTAGCAAATCCTTAGCCCTAACTAGCATGCGATTCACAGATTCACAGATTCAAGCATACCACATAACATGTATGGGTAATTTGGGAAAACTTACTTGAGCTCGGCTGAAACCCTTATATATATATGTCACACCCCCAAACCAAGGATGGCGGAAACGTCCAGGGGTGGAGGACTTCATGTAGTATCACAACAACGAGTATAATAGTGCTCAAAGTAAATACAACCATCATAAATATAATTGAAAAAGTTACACCAATGTATATGTTTACGTGTTTCAAATAAATTACATTATGATGACAAAATGAACTGTTTGATGATTCAACGTCCCATCCTCAAAATGCTGTTGGTTTTTCCTGTTTCACTGATTTCCTGAGAATACAATTTGTTTGAAAAAGTGTCAACACAAAGGTTGGTGAGTTCATAAGTTTTTGAGAATAAGAGTTTCGAAACCGTTCTTTGTAATGTGTTGTGTGTCACCAAAAAAAAATCCAATATTTTCCTTTATAAAGTTATGTGGTCCTAAATCCCAGAACCAAGAATAAACAAGTATTTTCCATACTTAATGATATAACCGTGGTTTTAAATCGGCATAAAACCCTTTTTGTTTTGAGGGAAACATCCCATAATGAATGACATGTAGTCTAAAATACCAAGACCGAAAGTGTACAGTAATATCCGTACTTATCGAGATAGAAAGTGACTTTAAATTGTCATAAAACCCCTTTTGATTATGAAAATTCCCGTAAACTTTATGAGTTGTTAACTTCTTATGTGAGTCGCTACAACCATACTATGACTGAATGAACCTGCCACGACGTTTCTCAGGCGTCGCAAAACTGATATGACATTTGTCACCACAGACCTGCCGGTCTAGCTGTTGCATGCAGCTCAGGTGTGGGGTGTCTAACCCAATATAGATCTATACACAACTATCACGTTCTCCCTACAAGAGACTCTGGATATAGCTACCAGGAATTCGGATCCCGTATTCGGACGTACGGGGAGAGAATGTCTCACAATTTATGTTAACAAGTTTACGTGTGGTGTGCGTGAGTGTAAAACCTTTTTCTGTGGGAATAAAACCTTCCGAAATGTGTTTGATGTGTTAATGGAAAATTCCTTTTTGTATGAATGTACCCTTTTTGTATGAGTGTGTTATGTGATGTATCATAAACTATACCTATTATAGTTTATCAAAAAAAGGGTAAAAGTGGTAATGTACATAAACTATACTTAACATAGTTTATTCAAATGTTTGTATGTACTAGATGTACTTTGATTATAACAAATGTTATTTCTATGATTTGTCTAGAAAACATCATTTGTTAACTGATGTATGTCTACATACTAAGACAATAATGTCATATATTGCAATAACATATAATCACATAAAGATATACACCTTGCTCAACATGTTACAAAGTGAAATGAAATTGATAGTATTTTTCTGTTGATATCATTTTCTATCCCTGTTCATATAAAATTTGTAGAAAAATCATCAAAGGTCCAAATCAGAATCCAAAAATTCTGGGAGTCTGGAAAATGAGTCTAGCTTCTCCATAATTTTTCTCATGATTTTGAATGACCTCTAACTTGTGTGAACAAGTCCATAATCACAGACAGGTCCGGATTGATGTTTGAAATGACAGGTAGTTTTGTAAAAATCACCATAAATTGTAGAAAAATCGTATGGAGATGTGCAAGTAGTCATTTTAAAGCTAAGAACTTGAAATATTTTCACTTAATAGAGTTTTGAAAGCTAAAATGTTTAAGTTGTCCAAAACAGTCCGTGAATGGAGTCCAACTTTTCTGATGAAAGCTGTTAGAAAAGTTTAGTTATGTTCTTGGTGTTTTAACTTGTATCCCCCCCCCCCCCTAAAAACTTAAGAAAATATGAAAATGTAGGGGTATGAACTCACCTTGAGTGATTTCAGTGGGTGAATGTTGAGGATGAGAAGTGTTCAACTCAAGAACACTTGAAGGATCACTTGAAGATTCGAAGATCTAACATGAATGTGATGATGTTTGTGTAAGCAATCTAAGATTTTGAGTAAAGGGAAGTGTAACTAACACAAGGAGGATGAATTATACTTACCACGAGTGTAAGAAAACTTGATGATCAGCCTTGAATCTCGAATTTGAGGGAGAAAGTTTGAGAGAAAAGGTGTTTGTTCCTTGGGTGGAAATGAGAGAGAAATGAGAAAAATGAAGAGTGAAAGAGGATTTCCCAGCTCTTTGAACATGGGTTTGATGGGAAATGAGTAAGAAGGTACCATGACGTGACTAGGAGTGGTGGGGAGTACAATAGCTGGTCAAAGGAATGGACATGGGGTGGTTGTTTGTGTCAAATATTATAGCAAGATTCACACTCCACCTCATGATTTCCCTTAATGGATTTTATTCTTAAATAAATATTTTCATAAAAATATGTTTATATTATGAATATTTAGGGTCTTATATGTTAAAATATGATTTTTGGAGAAAATCCCACGTTAAAATGATGAAAAACGGGCTTAAAACGGAGTTGGGGTCGAAAACCGGGTGAAAAAGGGTGAAATCCGAAGTTCTGGGCAAGGGTGCGGTCATCAGCAACCTTGGAACCGGAGTGGCTCGGTTGCTGAGGAGGATCCAAGGAAAAGGGATTGCGGTCCGAAGGCTTGATGCGGTCAGAAGGCGAGGCTCGTTGCAGCTGGATGGTTGCGGTCCCCTTGGTTGCGGCTGGACGGATGCGGTCTCCTTGGCTACGGCTTTGGATGGCTGCGGTCTCCTCGGCCTGACTCCTTTGACCTTGGTTCAAGAAGGGTTTGATCCCTATAGAAGGACTCCGGCCCTAAGAGGTTATTTTCCAAGGTATCTTCCCGTTTCGCATGGTTTTTCAACAAGTCAAGTGTCGGGACACCCCAATTGATTACGGAAAACCAAAAGAGGTTTTTGAGAGAGATTTAGGAGAGATTTGACATACTTGGAGACATTTACCACACGGAGAGAGATTTGGGAGAGATTCCACATTCTTGGAGAGATTTGACATACTTGGAGAGATTTATCATATAGAGAGAGATTTGGGAGAGATTCCACATACAAAGAGAGATTTGGGAGAGATTTCACATTCTTAGAGAGATTTATCATATAAAGAGAGATTTGGGAGAGATTTCACATACAAAGAGAGATTTGGGAGAGATTTCACATTCTTGGAGAGATTTCTCATACAAAGAGAGATTTGGGAGAGATTTCACATACTTGGAGAGATTTCTCATACAAAGAGAGATTTGGGAGAGATTTCACATTCTTGGAGAGATTTCTCATACAAAGAGAGATTTGGGAGAGATTTTAGATAAAGAGAGATAGAGTGAAAACGATTGAGAGAGGTTTAGTGTGCGACATTTGTGAGTGTTTGGCTCCACAACGCAAGGTCCGTAAGCCCCGTTAAGCCATGTTTATGGACCTTACACACTCCCAGCGAGTATGCAACAATGTTTTATCGGTTTGGTTCGTTACTTACCACGGTTTTAGGTTAAGGAAATCTAGATGTACGGACTTCTCAATTTATGATCTCTCTTTAGAATAGCGAGTTGTATAGTAATTACCTAACGTAAGCCCTAGTACCCACGGGCTAATTGAGTCGACCGGTTTGACTTGTTGACTTTAGTTGACTTTGACTTGATCGGAAATTGACGATTGTCACATCATTCCCCCGTTAGAGGGAATTTTGTCCCGAAATTTGAATTTAGGCAAGGAGTAGGCATGAATAATCGGGCCAAGAAGTGGGGATACTTCCTAATCGATTGATTCTCGCGCTCCCAAGTGAATCCAGGTCCTTGGTTATTATTCCAGCGAACCTTTACTAGTGGGAAGCGGCGTTGCTTCGTCTGCTTGACCTCTCTGTCCATAGTCACTACGGTTCTTCCACGAAGGTGAGGCTCTTGTGGAACTCGATCTCGTCGAGGAGGATTACTAGAGTCTCGTCGGATAGATACTTCTGCATGTTCGAGACGTGGTGGGTAGACTGTACTTTACCAAGCTCACGGGGTAGATTGAAGTTGCGAGTTACAGGGCTGATTCTGACAAGAATATCAAAGGGCCTAATTATCTTGGTTTTAGCTTTCCATGCTTTCCGAAGCGTACTAAGCCTTCCCGGAGTGAGGCTTCCAGAGGAATTTGGTCTCTTACTCTGGAGTTCTAAAGGTTTCTCCCTCTAGCTTCTCTTCCCAGTCAAGGGTTGCTCCCTTCAGGGTCAAAGTCGTAATGGGTTCCGTAATTTGTGAGAAGTTCTAAAGGAACTAAGATGGTAGGTTAGCGAGACCTAGAATTTCGGCGTATTCCCGTCGACGCCTTTAGTGCTGACAATTTCTCTACAGTTTTGATTAATTGAAAGGGTCCTCATGAATTTCCACATCAATAATAGTGTCTCTTAGGAATTTGACACTTCAATTTCAAAACTTGTATCTAGAGAACTTCGGGTAAGGCTTCTCTGATCGTATTGTTCCCACGGTTTGTTGTAGCTGCTCTTTTTGGTTTTCTTCTTACTACTAAGGTAGATAAGCAAGTCATTTTCAAGGATAATGACGAACTGATCCCAGTAAGAATGGCGTACCCTATTCATTAAATTCATGAAGACTGCGAGCGGGTTGGTCCTATCCGAGGGGTATCACTACGGACTTGCAGCGTCTGCATCGAATTTGGAGGATTGTCCTCGGACATCCTTCTCCAATACTCGCGACTGGTGATATTCGGATCTCAGGTCCAATTCCTGAAGGGTACCTCGTTCCTTGCGGTTGGTCGGCCTATTCGTCTATGCGAGGCAGATAGTAATGATTTCTACTAGAGATATTATTGGGGCCTCTGAAGTCGATGGACCTACGAGAAATTTGCCTTTCTATTTGAAGAACAAGACCGGAGCTCTCCATGGTGAGAAGCTTGGTTCTTCAATTCCATTGTTGAGTAGTTCAATAGGTTTGACCTGACAGTTCTTTCAGCTCGATAGGGGGGTTAGACTGTAGGGCGATCTGGTTACTGGAGTCATATATAATTAAGATTGAAAAAGGTAATTGAATAAATGATTCTTCCTTAAGCTCACATCCCAACGAGGAAAAGAGTAAAAGGGGAACCATTAATTCTAAACTTGTAGAACCTTGGTTATATACCACCCTTGTATATACATTCTTCAGCGATAGATTAACCGTACAGGTCTTTGGATTGAACTTAACGTACTACCCGAGTGGTACTTCAGGGAGGTTTGTTGAGGTTTCTTTGGAAAAGGATAAGAAACCTGAGGTACTCTACGCATGAGTACTTCGGAGTTCTGGAATGACGGCTTCGCTAGAAAGATGATTTCGGAGGAAGAGATTTACGCACGAAACTGGTATTGTGAGGATCGAATGGACTCCAGTTGTATGATAAAAAAATCGGAGTCACTTGAAATAAAGGCACTAGATTTGTGTAACACCGTAAAAATTAAAACAATTTTTCACATTTTCAAACACATTTTTACAAACTCATTCATTCATAAAAAGTCATAGTATCATGTCTTTGTTTCACAAAATATCTCCCAAGATCAAAATACATAAAATCCCATGTGTGTGTACGAATCAAGCCGGCGCCTTCTCGCGGTCATCACTGGTACCTGAAACACATAACACATAACACTGTAAGCATAAGCTTAGTGAATTCCCCAAAATACTACTCTAACACATAATAGCCACTCGAGGCTGTAACACTGTCGACCCTCTGGTCCATGTGTCTCAGTGGGGCCCTCCAGCCCCAACTCTCTATGGGCCCTCTGGCCCTAACTCTAGGGACCCGAAAGTCCCAACTCTGTAACTCTAAATCATGCATATCACATATCACAATAAATCACAACACATAAATAACATGCAAATACACTGGCATATAACTCTATAGTACTCTGTCACATAACTCTATTACCACACTAGGTAAAGTATAGTGAGAAGACTCACCTAGGGTATTTCGGTAAATCTATGACTCGGTAAATGCTGGCCTAGCCTCCGCCTAATCATATGAAATAAATACTCTATTTAATATAACTCTCAAAGGCTAGACTATGCTCTCTTATGACACTCTCAGAAGAGTAAAAGACCATTTTACCCCTGTCATAACTCAAAAGGCCCCACAATAGACCACACCCTAAAAGTCAACCAAAAGTCAACTTTCCGGGTTACGCTGCGCGTACCAGATGTGTACGCGGAGCGTACCAGGCTGCATCTCAGAATCGGGGAACACCACCCAGTATGCGGCGCGTACTGGGATTACGCCCATCATACTCCCCTGCTTCAGCCCCTTAGCTCTTGAGGTCTTAAACAGTTAAGACCCACGTCTAAATTCTAGATTTGACCACATCTAAGCCTCTTAATCCATAAAGTTGATGACTTTAAGCCTTTGCATGGCTGAACAAGTCACTAACCCCCATAATGTTCCATCCTTTAACTCTAGAAGGCTTATTACACAAGCATTACCTCAAACTAACATCCAAGATGGAAACTTTATGGTTCTAAATCACTAATACCACTGAAAAGGGACAGATCTCAGACCAAGGAGTACTTTACACTCATAAAGTCTCCACCTTTGGGGTTTTTAGCCCTAAAAATGGTACATGCTACAACAACCCAAAGAAGAGGAAAGTTTTGAACTTTATACCTCCAAGTGTAGGCCTTTTCTATGTAGATCTTAGATCCAAAATGGCACCTCAAGCTTTAGCTTCCAAGAGCTCTTTTCCTTCTCCTTCACTAAGTCACCAAAGTACAAATAGCTCCAACAACACTCTCACACACTAAGGACGATGGGAGGCTCTCTTTTAGGGTTTCACTCACTGATATGGACGTTGAGAAATGAGCCTTACCACCCTTTAAATAGTGCACAAGACGGATTAGGGTTTTTGCATCTGGGCCGGGTACCCCCGGCGTAACTCTGGGTACGTCCAGCGTACCTTGGCGACTCTGCGTCCAACTTAAGCGCATGAGTACGCGCAACGTACCCCTTTTGTACGCCCAGCGTACTCACTTGCTATAACCCTCCACTTAAGGACTAATCATGACCAATCGACAAAGAACAAGGGTGAAGGAAATGTACTTGAATCTCGGGGTGTTACAATTCTCCCCCACTAGAACCAGACTTCGCCCCCGAATTCTCATTCCTCGAACAACTCTGGATGCTGCCCTCGCATCTCCGACTTTGACTCCCAAGTCATCTTGGACCCCTTCCTATGTTGCCACTGAACCAAAACCAAAGGTACTTCCTTGTTCCTCAAAACCTTGATCATCCGATCCCTGATTGCCACCGGTCTCTCAGCATAATTCAGGCTCATATCCACCTGAATATCCTCCAATGGTACCACTGCCGACTATTCGGCTATACACTTTCGCAACTGCGATACGTGGAAAGTGTCATGGATCTGACCCAGCTCTGCAGGTAGCTCCAACCGATAGGTTACCCTACCTACCCTTGCGATCACCCGAAAAGGACTGATATATTGGGGCCCCAACTTGCCCCTCTTCCTGAACCGGATCACTCCTTTCCAAGGAGAGACCTTCAGGAGAACAAAGTCGCCGACCTGGAACTCGAGCTCGGACCAGCGTCTGTCCGCATAACTCTTCTGACGACTCTGAGCGGTCAATAACCTCTGCCTGACCTGCTATATCTACTCACTCGTCTGAAGCACGATCTCGGTACTACCCATAACACGCTGCCCGACCTCTCCCCAACAAATGGGGGTCCGACACCTTCTCCCATACAACAGCTCAAAGGGTGGCATACCAATGCTCGAATGATGGCTGTTATTGTAGGAAAACTCTTCCAAGGGAAAATACATGTCCTAACTCCCACCGAAATCCAGCACACATGCTCGGAGCATATCCTCGAGCGTCTGAATCGTCTGCTCGCTCTGTCCGTCAGTCTGGGGGTGGTATGCAGTACTAAAATGCAGCCTAGTACCCAATTCCTCATGAAATTTCTTCCAGAATCTGGAAGTGAAACACACATTTCGGTCTGAGACAATCGAGATCGGCACTCCATGCCGCGATACCACTTCCCTCACGCACATCTCTACCAACTTCTCTGCGGAAGAGCTCTCACTGATAGCAAGGAAGTGGGCACTATTTGTCAACCTGTCCACAATCACCCAAATTGCATCGACTCCCCTAGCAGTCCTTGGCAATTTGGTGATAAAATCCATGGTAATCTGTTCCCACTTCCACTCGGGAACCTCCAACGGCTGTAACTTACCTTGCGGTCTCTGGTGCTCGACCTTTACCCTACGACATGTTAAGCACCTCTCAACAAACCACGCGACATCCCTCTTCATACAGGGCCACCAATACTACCTCTTCAGATCTAAATACATCTTAGTGGCCCCAGGATGGATCGAGAACTTCGACCGATGAGCCTCTTCCATCAAAATGGTACACGTCCCTCCCACGAACGGCACCCAGATACGACCCTGAAATGTCATAAGCCCCTTGCTATCGGTAACGAACTCCGATACCAACCCGACAACTCGCTCTCTCTTCTGGTTTTCTGATCTCACGGCCTCAGCCTGTGCCCTACGACTGGTGTCCAACACCGGAGCCATCACGGTCAATCTCAAACATACATCCCGCAATGTGGCGCTCTCCGCCCTGCGGCTCAGTGCATCGACTACAACATTAGCCTTGCCTGGGTGGTACAGGATCTCACAATCATAATACTTGACCACGTCCAACCACCTCCTCTGCCGCATATTTAGGTTGGGATGATCCATCAAATACTTCAAGCTCTTGTGGTCTGTGTATATCGTACACCGAACCCCATACAGATAATGACGCCAAATCTTGAGGGCAAACACCACTGCCCCCAACTCTAGATTGTGGGTGGGATACCTCGTCTCATGAGGCTTCAGCTACCTCGATGCGTATGCTATCACATGCCCTCTCTGGATCAGCACCGCTCCCAACCCCAAGATCGACGCATCACAATACACCACAAAGTCCTCCATTCCCTCTGGGAGGGCTAACACCGGGGCTTCGCATTGCCTCTAGCGAAGTGTCTCGAAGGAGGCATGCTGCTTAGGGCCCCATGAAAAAGCGACACCCTTCCAGGTCAACCTGGTGAGTGGAACGAAGATCTTGGAGAAATCCCTGATAAATCTCCGATAATAGCTTGCCAACCCTACGAAACTCCTGATCTCGGAGGGTGACCTCGGCACCTCCCAACTCATCACTGCCTCAACCTTGGCCGGGTCGACTAATATCCCTTTATGGTTAACGAGGTGCCCTAGGAACTGGACCTCTCGCAACCAGAAATCACATTTGGAGAATTTGGCATAAAGCCTCTCCGATCTCAGAACTCCGAGGATCTCCCTCAAATGCTCCTCATGCTGCTCTCTAGATCTCGAATACACCAAAATGTCGTCGATGAATACGATCATCGAGCGATCCAACATCGGCCTGTACACTCTGTTCATGAGGTCCATCAACACTGCCGGGGCATGTGTGAGTCCGAAAGGCATCACCACCAACTCGTAATGCGCATAACGAGTCCTGAACGCTGTCTTCTGTATGTCCTCATCTCGCACCCTTAACTGATGATACCCAGACCTCAAATCGATCTTGGAGAACCAAGATGCTCCCTGCAACTGATTTAACAAATCATCGATCCTCGGCAACGGATAACGGTTCTTGACCGTCAGCTTGTTCAACTCCTGGTAATCAATGCACATCCGGTGTGAACCATCCTTTTTCTTGACAAAAAGGATAGGCGCTCCCCACGGCGAGCTGCTTGGCCGAATAAACCCCTTTCCCAGCAACTCCTGAAGCTGCGAGGATACCTCCTGCATCTCTGGAGGTGCAAGGCGATAGGGTACCTTGGCAATAGGCGCGGCCCCCGGAACCAAATCGATATTGAACTCCTCTTGCCTCACGGGAGGCACGCCTGACAACTCCTCTGGAAATACGTCCGGGAACTCACGCACTATCGGAACCTCATCAACTGACCACGGTCTCTCTGAATCAACCCGCGTATCCATCACATACGCTACAAAGCCCTTACAGCCCTGCTGTAGACACTGTCTCACTCTAGTGGCCGAACAAAATGTTGACCCAGAACGTGTACCCTCGCCGTACACCGTAAGAACTCCCCCACTAGGGTCTCGTATGGTCACCAGTTGTAGCTCGCAGTCGAAAAGTGCTCTGAATCTCCTCAACCAGTCCATGCCCACGATGACACAAACATCTCCCATCGCAATAGGAACTAAATCAATCGGGAACTCAACACCAAAAATCTCGAGTACACATCCTCGGATCACCTCTGTGGCATATATCACCCTCTCATCAGCTATGGAAACTCTCAGAGGTCGACTCAACGCCTCACGACTAACACTGATGTGCTGACTAAAAGCCAAAAATACAAAAGACCGACTTGCACCCGAGTCAAATAACACCAAAGCAGGTACAGAACTCACAAGAAAAGTACCTACGCATAACATAATATAAGCACAATATCTCAAAATCGAAATAAATACACGAAAGAATACATACCAGCCACGACATCGGGCGTTGTGCGGACCTCCTCCGCAGTCAACTGAAAAGCTCTCCCTCGTGCCTTCGGTGCCTCGACCTTCACTGGCCGGCTCGCAGTAGCTCTGATGGCAGCAGGGGCAGATCCCTGAGATGCTCCCTGTGCTGATTCTTGCAGCTGCGGACACTCTGCCTTCCGGTGTCCAGTCTGGTTGCAGTGAAAACATACTGCAAACCCCTTGGGGCAGTCCTTGGCCATATGCCCCTCCTTGCCACATTTGTAGCAAGACCCTGCTCTGCAAACCCCATCATGGCTCTTGTCGCACTTGCCACAAGTGCGGCCCCTCTGGTTCCCGGATCTTGAATCAGCGGGCTTGGCCCGCTTGGCTACCGGCTAGGGCTGCACTGGTCGCCGATCCCTCCCCTGAGACTCAGCCTCCTCCCTAGCCTGGGTCTCCAGCTTTATCTCCCTCTTCCGGGCATTTTCCTGAAGCTCGGCAAATGTCCGGTATGTCAAGTTCGCCACGAACACTCGTATATCCCTCCTCAAAATGCTTAGATATCGGCTCATACGTGCCTGCTCGGAGGACACGTGCTTTGGGCAGAACATCGCCTGCTCATGAAACATCCTCGTAATCACCGTTACAGACTCAGTAACCTGCTTGAGGGTCAGAAACTCCTGGGCCAAATGCTCCCTCTCCACCTGGGGAATGTACTTATCTCGAAACATAGCAGTGAACCTCTCCCAGGTCACTGCTGCAAGCTCAGCAAGTGTATAGTGCGCTGTCACAAACTTCCACCAATCCTTCGCTCCCAAGCGAAGCTGGTTCAGCACGAACCGGACTCTCAAATGCTCTGGAGATGAGCATGTAAAGAAACACCCCTCTATGTTTGAAATCCATCTCATCTCCTCAATCGGGTCCTGGGTCTCGTCAAACTCCAGTGGTTTTGTGTTGCTGAACTCTCGGAACAGCAATGTATCACCACCCTGCGGCCTCGTCGCAGCTATAGCTGCAGTGGCCGCAGCAACGACAACCTCAGAAAGAGTAGCGTACTTCTCATCAAATGTCTCTATTAGCGTGGTCTTGATAGACCCGAACATCTCTGGTATCTCTGCCCTGATGGCCGCAGCCACCTCCTCCTGGATGATCCTACGGATCTCCTCATCACTCGTACCGCTGGTCCCTAGTGTGTGGCCCGTCCCAACCATGATCTCCCTCTCTCTGAAATACAACACAAAAATAAATATCAGGGACTTGCTCGAGTATGCTCACACTTGAATACTCCACCCTACTTGTCTCTTGGTACTCCAAGGATTCTTACTTGGACTGTGCACTGACCTAGTGTCTTCAGCAGTACGGGCCCAATACTACCGTCCACACCGCATCAACATTCACCCCAAGTCCTCCTCCTAGAGTCCCAAGTCCCAAGTACTCTACTCTCTCTAATCATATGATACTCGCTAGCAGATCTCTCACAACCTCCTCGCTGCTACCTAAACACTCTGAAGTATTCCTAGCAGCAAGACTCCTAGACTCAGGCATCACATATCAGGCCACTCTAGTCCTAATAAGAATACATAGTCTACTCTATCATGCATATCATAGCTCAGCATATAACATATCACATCATATCTTATAACACTTATAATAATGGTATTTTGGGAAATCACCGTTCGGGCGCTGGCTGTTCGTACACACGACTCTACTTTGTTTGTCTCGTAAGTTCTTCTTTTGAAAACTTGTTTTATTATCAAAATTTCCTCAAATCCTCCGTTTGAGTTCAGATACGCCCAAAAGTGCACCCGAATCCCTCAAACCTAGGCTCTGATACCAACTTGTAACACCGTAAAAATTAAAACAATTTTTCACATTTTCAAACACATTTTTACAAACTCATTCATTCATAAAAAGTCATAGTATCATGTCTTTGTTTCACAAAATACCTCCCAAGATCAAAATACATAAAATCCCATGTGTGTGTACGAATCAAGCCGGCGCCTTCCCGCGGTCATCACTGGTACCTGAAACACATAACACATAACACTATAAGCATAAGCTTAGTGAGTTCCCCAAAATACCACTCTAACACATAATAGCCACTCGAGGCTGTAACTCTGCCGACCCTCTGGTCAATGTGTCTCAGTGGGGCCCTACAACCCAAACTCTCTGTGGGCCCTCTAACCCTAACTCTAGGGACCCGAAAGTCCCAACTCTGTAACTCTGAATCATGCATATCACATATCACAATAAATCACAACACATAAATAACATGCAAATACACTGGCATATAACTCTATAGGACTCTGTCACATAACTCTATTACCACACTAGGTAAAGTATAGTGAGAAGACTCACCTCGGGTATTTCGGTAAATCTCTGACTCGGTAAACGTTGGCCTAGCCTCCGCCTAATCATATGAAATAAATACTCTATTTAATATAACTCTCAAAGGCTAGACTATGCTCTCTTATGACACTCTCAGAAGGGTAAAAGACCATTATACCCCTCTCATAACCCAAAAGGCCCCACAATAGACCATACCCTAAAAGTCAACCAAAAGTCAACTTTCTGGGTTATGCTGCGTGTACCGGATGTGTACGCGGAGCGTACCCGGCTGCATCTCAGAATCGGGGAACACCACCCAGTACGCGGCGCGTATTGGGATTACGCCTGGCGTACTCCCCTGCTTCAGCCCCTTAGCTCTTGAGGTCTTAAACAGTTAAGACCCACGTCCAAATTCTAGATATGACCACATCTAAGCCTCTTAATCCATAAAGTTGATGACTTTAACCTTTGCATGGCTGAACAAGTCACCAACCCCAATAATGTTCCATCCTTTAACTCTAGAAGGCTTATTACACAAGCATGACCTCAAACTAATAGCCAAGATGGAAACTTTATGGTTCTAAATCACTAATACCACTGAAAAGGGACAGATCTCGGACCATGGTGTATTTTACACTAATAAAGTCTCCACCTTTGGGGTTTTTAGCCCTAAAAATGGCACATGCAACAAGAACCAAAAGAAGAGGAAAGTTTTGAACTTTATACCTCCAAGTGTATCCCTTTTCTCTATAGATCTCAGATCCAAAATAGCACCCCAAGCTTTAGCTTCCAAGAGCTCCTTTCCTTCTCCTTCACTAAGTCACCAAAGCACAAATAGCTCCAACAACACTCTGACACACTAAGGACGATCGGATGCTTTTTTTTTAGGGTTTCACTCACTGATATGGAGGCTGAGAAATGAGCCTTAGCGCCCTTTAAATAGTGCACAAGACGGATTAGGGTTTTTACATCTAGGACGGGTACGCCCGGTGTAACTCTGGGTACGCCCAGCGTACCTTGGCGACTCCGCGTCCAACTTAAGCGCATGAGTACGCACAGCGTACCCCTTTGCTATGCCCAGTGTACTCACTTGCTATAACCCTCCACTCAAGGAATAATCATGACCAATCAACAAAGAACAAAGGTGGCAGAAATGTACCTGAATCTCGGGGTTTTACAATTTGATCACAAAGGTGTTATAGACAAAACACAACTATGCAACTTTTAACAGAGTTACAGTTGTATAGATTTACTACAAGACTATTGTTGCGAACTCGGTATATTACAAAAGGCGAGTATACACAACACGAGGGTCCCTTTACTGACGGGGTCTTGCAAAAGATAAGACTCTAGTTGCACTAGTTTTAAACAGTTTATGAGTATGTTACAACGAATGCCTTAGATATTTTTAACGGGGTCTGGAGTAGTTTCTCCTGCGGCAGTGATCCTTAGTATCTTCCCGTCTGCGCTGGAGTTCTTTATTATTAGATACTCCTTTTTGAGGTGTCCTATTTCGCCGCATTGGTGACATATCTGGCTTGTACTAGCATTGGTGGTGGACGTGAGGTGTTTAGTCAGAGTTACGTGGATACGGGTGCCTTCCTCGTTCACCCACTTTGAAAATTTCCTTTTATGGGGTCTGGTTTTACCACCACCTTTGTGTGCAGGGTTGGTCCCGATGCCAGGGACTTGAGGAATGAGTTGTGTTGGTGCTGAAGGGGCAGGAGTTGCCACTCGCTGTTGTTGCATGGAAAGTCTTCGGGATCGTTGGCGCTCCTTTCGAGCTCGACGATTTTGTTTCCTCCTCTTGGTTTTACAACTTTGTACGTCCGTGACTGTTTCCCTTTGATGGCTTCCTGAATCGATACATCGTTCGGAATTTTCAATTCCTTTGCTAGTCATTATTACGTTTCCAACATTGAGGTTTGCAAGGACAGCTGTCACGACAGCTGTTACTGCGGCTTGGAATGTGGCGGCGTCTATATGAAGGATAAGGGCTTCATTGATCGGTTGACTATTTGCGGATGATGACATGATTTTGCAACACGAAAGACAAGGAGTTCGTGAGTGACCAAGGTTGACTCTATATTATTTTGATTCTGACTAAGAGATGTGTTATTTTACATGAAAACTTAACTTATACACATTATGATATAACCAAAACTGGGCGGATAGTAAAATGTGTGATTCTACTTTAGTTTCACATCCCAACGAGGAAAAGAAACTAAGTTAGAAATCTCACATTCTATTGTCTACCAGGTCTTCGTTATATATAACTGTGGAATGTATAAGTGAGGAAATCATAATAATAACATTCTTATTGCTCCCCTTTCAAGAACTAGAATTCCTAGTAAAGGTCATTGTTGAACCTAGATGTATTTCAACCGTTCACCTATAGAGTAGTAATATGTTCTCGAAGGATTGACCTACATCCCTATGATGCAGTCCTATTACAGAGTAGAAATGAGTTCGTAGAATGGTCTCATGACGTTTGTCGTTCAAACTGGGTTCCATTGGTTGGTGAATAACATGATCCAACCTTTGAAAGAGAATTGGGAACGATCTCGGAGCTAAATTACCCTAGTCCAGCAACTTGAGTAGAGTGGGTTTCAGATAGACTCCTATGATAGTATGATGGAAGTATTTGAACAAGGAGTGACAAAGAATTTAGTCGACTGACAATGTCATTGATGTTTAAGATGTAACAGGCTAGGGAAAATTGACCTTGTAGGGGGTCTTACATCACATCGGGAGTATGAGAGTTTTGGCCGCCTAAAGGCCTAACTAAAAGTACCCACAATACAAGATAGTTTCATAGAAAATACCAAATAGGACATAGATAGGAAAACTATTTCTTTTTAGCAGGGAAAGAAAGTAAGGCATCTACTACTGGTGGCGGTCATCCCTCTGGTGTACCCACAGTTCAGCCAGTTGCCGCTCTATATCAAGCATGTGCCTTTCGTACACCCTCTGGCGTACTCGAAGTTCTATGACTTTGGCTCGTGTTTCACGATGAAAACGACTTTGTGAGTGGGGATAATTATCTCAAGTGCATTCTTACGATTCATATTCACATATATAAATTTTGCACATTGTTGTACTATTCTTAGTGTTTCTGCTAATGTTCCTGAGACGGAGTTATAGTAGTGGGTACGAGTAGGTTTCATATGGGCGTTAAGCTTTACTCATCTTAGAATCATGTTTATCCAAACACACTTAGCTGAGGAGTTTTGATGGGATCCGATGCATTACTGCTGGTATGATCGCACCCCATAGGTCTACGAAGAAGGAACCTCTCAGCCAAAATGTTTAACGGTAAGACGGAAATGAGTCTTTAGAATGGCTATACGTCGCGAGTTTTCTAACTAAGTTTATCTTATATCAATTTGTAACGTAATTCGGTTGTTAAGGGTGTTCTGTAAATAGTTCATAACGAGAGTATTTATATGATAAAATCGTGTGTTTTAGTAGTTCTGTATCCAAGTGAAACCTTGTAATTTGACCCAAACTAGGTCCTAAGCCCATCTTTTTAATATGATTCTAGTAATTGTGGTTTCAACAAACATTTTTGACCTCGATGCAGGTCTGTCTCACCTCCATGCAAGGAAAAGTTTTGATAACAACTAAATCTCTCAATTAGTATGACCACTTAAATTGCAGTTTTGTGCTTTCACCTATAATAGAGTAGCACCAACGTATACTCATGAACCTAATTTACAAGGTCTTGTGAGTGGTATGAACTCTACTCACGAAGATCCATCCCTTGTGATGCCTGAGGCAAAGTCGATGCATCTTGCAACTTTGCCAATCGACGCTTGGTTGCAATCATCCTCTCTTTGGATGTCGTGTGTTTAGCCTGTTACTCTCTTTCCTCTTCATGAGCGGCGATAAGGTCCAAAAAGAGAGTTGGTCTTGGAAATAGTAGTCTAATTCCGAGTCTCGGGTACGTGATACGGTAGGGTCTGTAGTAGCGCGCAGTTTCTGAAATCGGGTTGTAGTCTTCCTGTTTTAATCCCCGATGTTCACGATCTGCCGGGTCTTCGCCGGGAGGGCTCTGTCAGTCAGTCCCCCGTGGTTGAGGTCATAGCACCCTCGTTGGTCTCCACATGGTGGTTGCTGTCATTGCTGTCGACTTCAACCCTCGATCACGGTTGCCCAACGAGGCACAAGTTCATTGTAGTCGAAACGGTTCGCAGGAACCCTTGCTATGCATGGAATATTGATTACCTCTGGTTTCGCTTCTGATTCTTCTCATAAACATCCACCATTTCTCTGGTTGGAAAAGTAGGGGTCGTCTGGTAAGTAGGATCTTGCTATGTTGTACGTGCGAGAATAGGAGTGGAAGAGATAACTACTAAGCGTTTAACTCTATAATTAATTACTTATAGGGGTCTTTAGTTTTCTCACATAAGTTGGTTATAGTATTACAAAATACTCCTATAGTATTTTAATGTTTGATTTGTGCTTTTCAATGTTTGTTTGTAGGTAGAATTGGTAAGTTTTTAGACTTGTTGCAACGCCACAACCATTCTCGGGCATATGCTAATCACTTATGGGTTAGACATAGTTGATCAGGCTATGTCCTTCCCAGACCTGACTATACATCCCCAAGCCTAGTTGTGCCATTCAACAATCATTGATTTTGTTTCGTTCAAGCATGATGTTGACCTTAGTATGTATGCATGCATGTATACTTTTAATAAGAAACTACTTATTTCTAAAAGTATAGTTATTTGGAAAATGTTAAATCAGAGACCTTAGTCCCAATGAATTTATAGTTTGTATATCTTATGTGGTTCGATATACTTAGTTCACTATAAACAATGCTCTGATACCAATCTGTCACACCCCCAAACCAAGGATGGCGGAAACGTTCGGGGGTGGAGGACTTCATATAGTATCACAACTACAAGTATAATAGTGCTCAAAGTAAATACAATGATCATAAATACAATTGAAAAAGTTACACCAATGTATATGTTTACATGTTTCAAATCAATTACATTATGATGACAAAATGAACTGTTTGACGATTCAACGTCCCATCCTCAAAATGCTGTTGGTTTTTCCTGTTTCACTGATTTCTTGAGAATACAAGTTGTTTGAAAAAGTATCAACACAAAGGTTGGTGAGTTCATAAGTTTTTGAGAATAAGAGTTTCGAAACCGTTCTTTGTAATGTGTTGTGTGTCACCAAGAAAAATCCAATATTTTCCTTTATAAAGTTATGTGGTCCTAAATCCCAGAACCAAGAATAAACAAGTATTTTCCATACTTAATGATATAACCGTGGTTTTAAATCGGCATAAAACCGTTTTTGTTTTGAGGGAAACATCCCGTAATGAATGATGTGTAGTCTTAAATAACAAGACCGAAAGTGTACAGTAATATCCGTACTTATCGAGATAGAAAGTGATTTTAAATTGTCATAAAACCCCTTTTGATTATGAAAATTCCCGTAAACTTTATGAGTTGTTAACTTCTTATGTGAGTCGCTATAACCATACTATGACTGAATGAACCTGCCACGACGTTTCTCAGGCGTCGCGAAACTGATATGACATTTGTCACCACAGACCTGCCGGTCTAGCTGTTGCATGCAGCTCAGGTGTGGGGTGTCTAACCCAATATAGATCTATACACAACTATCACGTTCTCCCTACAAGAGAATTTGGATATAGCTACCAGGAATTTGGATCCCGTACTCGGACGTACGGGGAGAGAATGTCTCACAATTTATGTTAACAAGTTTACGTGTGGTGTGCGTGACTGTAAAACCTTTTTCTGTGGGAATAAAACCTTCCGAAATGTGTTTAATGTGTTAACGGAAAATTCCTTTTTGTATGAATGTACCCTTTTTGTATGAGTGTGTTATGTGATGTATCATAAACTATACCTATTATAGTTTATCAAAAAAAGGGTAAAAGTGGTAATGTACATAAACTATACTTAACATAGTTTATTCAAATGTTTGTATGTACTAGATGTACTTTGATTATAACAAATGTTATTTCTATGATTTGTCTAGAAAACATCATTTGTTAACTGATGTATGTCTACATACTAAGACAATAATGTCATATATTGCAATAACATATAATCACATAAAGATATACACCTTGCTCAACATGTTACAAAGTGAAATGAAATTGATAGTATTTTTCTGTTGATATCATTTTCTATCCCTGTTCTTATAAAATTTGTAGAAAAATCATCAAAGGTCCAAATCAGAATCCAAAAATTCTGAGAGTCTGGAAAATGAGTCTAGCTTCTCCATAATTTTTCTCATGATTTTGAATGACCTCTAACTTGTGTGAACAAGTCCATAATCACAAACTGGTCCGGATTGATGTTTGAAATGACAGGCAGTTTTGTAAAAATCACCATAAATTGTAGAAAAATCGTATGGAGATGTGTAAGTAGTCATTTTAAAGCTAAGAACTTGAAATATTTGCACCTAATAGAGTTTTGAAAGCTAAAATCTTTAAGTTGTCCAAAACAGTCCGTGAATGGAGTCCAAATTTTCTGATGAAAGCTGTTAGAAAAGTTTAGTTATGTTCTTGGTGTTTTAACTTGTATCCCCCCCTCTAAAAACTTAAGAAAACATGAAAATGTAGGGGTATGAACTCACCTTGAGTGATTTCATTGGGTGAATGTTGAAGATGAGAAGTGTTCAACTCAAGAACACTTGAAGGATCACTTGAAGATTCGAAGATCTAACATGAATGTGATGATGTTTGTGTAAGCAATCTATGATTTTGAGTAAAGGGAAGTGTAATTAACACAAGGAGGATGAATTATACTTACCAAGAGTGTAAGAAAACTTGATGATCAGCCTTGAATCTCGAATTTGAGGGAGAAAGTTTGAGAGAAAAGGTGTATGTTCCTTGGGTGGAAATGAGAGAGAAATGAGATAAATGAAGAGTGAAAGAGGATTTCCTATCTCTTTGAACATGGGTTTGCTGGGAAATGAGTAAGAAGCTACCATGACGTGACTAGGAGTGGTGGGGAGTACAATAGTTGGTCAAAGGAATGGACATGGGGTGGTTGTTTGTGTCAAATATTATAGTAAGATTCACACTCCACCTCATGATTTCCCTTAATGAATTTTATTCTTAAATAAATATTTTCATAAAAATATGTTTATATTATGAATATTTAGGGTCTTACATGTTAAAATATGATTTTTGGAGAAAATCCTGCGTTAAAATGATGAAAAACGGGCTTAAAACGGAACCAGAGTTCTGGGCAAGGGTGAAAAAGGGTGAAATCCGAAGTTCTGGGCAAGGGTGCGGTCATCAGCAACCTTGGAACCAGAGTGGCTCGACTGCTGAGGAGGATTCGAGGAGAAGGGATTGCGGTCCGAAGGCTTGATGCGGTCAGAAGGCGAGGCTCGCTGCGGCTAGATGGCTGCGGTCCCCTTGGCAGCGGCTGGACGGTTGCGGTCTCCTTGGCTGCGGCTTCGGATGGCTACGGTCTCCTTGGCTGCGGCTTTGGATGGCTGCGGTCTCCTCGGCCTGACACCTTTGACCTCGGTTCAAGAAGGGTTTTATCCCTATAGGAGGACTCTGGCCCTAAGAGGCTATTTTCCAAGGTATCTTCCCGTTTCGCATGGTTTTTCACCAAGTCAAGTGTCGGGACGCCCCAATTGATTACGAAAAACCAAAAGAGGTTTTTGAGAGAGATTTGGGAGAGATTTGACATACTTGGAGAGATTTCTCATACAAAGAGAGATTTGGGAGAGATTCCACATTCTTGGAGAGATTTGGGAAAGATTTGACATACTTGGAGAGATTTATCATACGAAGAGAGATTTGGGAGAGATTCCACATACAAAGAGAGATATGGGAGAGATTTCACATTCTTGGAGAGATTTCTCATACAAAGAGAGATTTGGGAGAGATTTCACATACAAAGAGAGATTTGGGAGAGATTTTACATTCTTGGAGAGATTTCTCATACAAAGAGATATTTGGGAGAGATTTCACATACTTGGAGAGATTTCTCATACAAAGAGAGATTTGGGAGAGATTTCACATTCTTGGGGAGATTTCTCATACAAAGAGAGATTTGGGAGAGATTCGAGATAAAGAGAGATAGAGTGAAAACGATTGAGAGAGTTTTCGTGTGCGACATTTGTGAGTGTTTGGCTCTGCAACGTAAGGTCCGTAAGCCCCGTTAAGCCATGTTTATGGACCTTACACACTCCCAATGAGTATGCAACAATGTTTTATCGGTTTGGTTCGTTACTTACCATAGTTTTAGGTTAACGAAATCTAGATGTACGAACTTCTCAATTTATGATCTCTCATTAGAATAGCGAGTTGTATAGTAATTACCTAACGTAAGCCCTAGTACCCACGGTTTGACTTGTTGACTTTAGTTGACTTTGACTTGACCGGGAATTGACGGTTGTCACAATATATATATATATATATATATATATGAAAACTTTTGATATGGACATATTTAGTTATAAAATTCATGCATTATCTTAATACTTTATGCCGTTTTTGTCTCATTTAATGAACACGAGGTGCTTAATTAGTTTAGAATTTCATTTTCAGAAAAATGACATGCTCGGATGGAAAATGAAGCGGATTTAGCGATTGGAAGTTTGGATCTTGGATTTTGAAGAAAGAAGGATGTTGCTGGACAGTTTGATCCCTCGTTAGTGTTTTGGCCATATCTCATGACTCGTAACTCTGATTGATGAGATTCAAAATGTTCTGAAAACTAGACACAATTTCGGACGACTTTCGTCTTTTGAGAAAATGTTGATTCCAAACGAACTTGCCGAGTTTGGGTCCTCTAACTCGACGGGTTGAATAGAAGCTTCACGATTCTTGACGCTGACTTGGGGAATACGGGATTTTAATGACCAACTCGGTGAGTTAGGTCATAAAACTCGTCGAGTTATGCTGTTTTTCAGAATCTATTTAAAGATCGTTTTCATTCGAAATCGTAACTTTTGCTTGAGGCTTTTAGCGACTTTTGGAGGCCAGAGAGGTTCTTAGAAGTTGTGGTTTTCGAATTTCGACTAGAGGCTTGTAATTGAAGAGATCTAAAGGCAAAATCATTAGTAATTTACTTAATTCTCTTGTTTACATTATGTCTACATTGCTGAATTTCGTTTTTATGATGTCATTTGCCGAAGTTATGGGCTAAACTCCATACTTCTATTTAGACTAGATGATCTTATGAATATGGTTTGATTAGTGGCTTTGGATTATATTGATTTGGTTATTTATCTTGTTAAGCTTGTTAAAAGATCCTTATGTGTTAATGATAATCATTTTCTGTTAATAGCTAAGTATATTGAGTTGCATGAACATCTTCTTGATTGCTTGAATCTTATAGAATTGTGAAAAGAAGATTATATGCCTAGTGTTGTGAACATAACCTAGGTTTAACTAGAAAATAAGTAGGTTAATGTGTGAGCATGTGTGATGACCAATCACATATGAGTTAATTGAGCCAACCAATTTGATTAACTAATATTGCAAGTCTTACTTGATTTGAACTGAAAACTAGGAAACCTGTTAGTTTAATCAACTAATCACTGTTTGAATTAACTTGGTTGCTAAAGGATTAGTAATAGTGAACATGAACCTAATCACATTAGAAATCCGTAACCAATGATATATTAATACATTGCACTTGCCACGAATCAACCATAGAAATAAGTTAATCGAATCTAAACGGAAGTCTCTTTTATCTTATTGAATCTAGTTGTCTTTTGATTCTCTTTTAATTATTAATTGTTCTTTGTCTAAGTGCTTAGTAATTGCTTAAGTTTGTAGTCTTGCAAAACTAGAGAAAAACACCATTTTAAATATTGTTTTATTTAGATAATATTAGTATTAATTTTCCAAATCCTCGATTTAAGTTAGTATGATTAAAACTAGTACAATCAACACGCATCAACTTTACCAAATCCTCGATTTAAGTTCAGACACACCCGAGAGTGTGCCCTAATCCCTCAAACTAAGACTCTGATACCAACTTGTAACATTCCAAAAATATGACCCAAAAATTCCATTTTTCATTTAAGTAAAAACAATATTCCAAATTATTGTTTATACAACCCAAATAAAATAAGTATGTCAATCATCATAAAATCAGAGTGTCCCAAAACGAAATCCATATGGTGTGTG
Source organism: Lactuca sativa (assembly GCF_002870075.4). Classification (NCBI taxonomy): domain Eukaryota; kingdom Viridiplantae; phylum Streptophyta; class Magnoliopsida; order Asterales; family Asteraceae; genus Lactuca; species Lactuca sativa. The sequence continues at coordinate 92,160,369 of NC_056625.2, read as the reverse complement.
CAATGCACAAAGCTTAGTGAGTTCTCCAAACTACCCTACACCATACATAATAAATCATACACTAGGCCCCCGCCCGACATTGAGCCTCGCCAGACATCTGATCCCGCCCGACATCGAACCCCGCTCAGTATACAAATCTGTTATTCTCAGGCCTCACCTTTTACCGAGCCTCGTCCGCTATACACATACAATCAATATCACATAATCATGTTAACACATATAATGATCATAAACACTAGCATATGTTCCAGTAAAAAATAACATTCAATTAATACTTGAGTTCTAATCAATATCCAACAATCCATACTTAGGGTAAAATGACCATTTTACCCCTGGCCTAATTTGATCCATGACTAAGGCCCAAATCCATAATATAAAAGGCCCAACACTAACTAATCTTCCAAGGCCCACCTATGGCCCAACTTTCCAAATTGGGCCCAAACCCCTCCAATGCGCCTTACCCAAAATCCCAATAATTTCCTTAGTCGAAAAGCCTGCTTTCAGATGGCCCACTAAGGCCTAAAGCAACTAGGTCCATGAAATGCCCAAACCGATGCCCAAAAGTGCAAATCCCATTATGACTACGTATGTAGGGCGTACTTAGCTGTACGTTGTGCGTACACGCTTGATGGCTTGTACGCTACGTGTATAGACTTGTACGCCCAAACTACTCCTCTATTAAGCCAACTTTTGCCATTAAGCACTTAATGCTTAGCACAAAGATCCAAACCATAGATCTGAGTCCTAATCAATGTCTAGACCCATAAAATCATTGACTTGGTGAGTTTGCATGCCCCAAACAGTGTTGCAAAACTCGGCCTACTCGGCCGAGCACTCGACCGATTACTCAGAATCGGCCCTCCACCGAGGCGAGTAATGTGAACTCGGCCAAAAACTCGGATTCAGTCAAACTCGGTCAAAAATCGGTCAAACTCAGTCAAACTCGGGCCTACTCGGTCAAACTCGGCCAACTCGGTCAAAATCGGTCAAACTCGGTCAAAGGGTCAAAATTGTCATAAAAAGAGAAAAAATCAAGAATTTCAAGATTAATATGTATAACGCACTTAATGATTTATTATTTAACACACACATGTGATTATTACTACATATATATCTTAAATTTTCAGTAATTATTCACATAGTGAGACAATTGTGTGTATTTCAGTTTTTATGTATTCATATGTATCTAATTTTGGTTATATATTTCAATCAAATTATGATTTTAACTTATAATTTTGGCATATATAATTTTCCAAAAAATATTTCTACATGAATTACCAAATCCGAATACTCCCCGCGTACCCCTGAGTACTCCCGAGTACTCGCTATTCCCCAATCGGTCGAGTAGGTACCGAGTAGCGAGTTCTACAACCTTGGCTCCAAATACTTCCAAACTCAAAATATAACATTCTACTTTCATGAAAATGGCCCTAACTCATGCATGGGTGGATCTAAAACTCAAAAATGGCAACTTTATGAATCAAGGACTAAAATAACACCAAGAGTGGCAACTCTAAGCTTCATAAACGATATAAACTCATAAGATCTCATCAATGGGAACAAAAGGGTCCATAAACCCAAACTAAAAGAGATCTAAGCTAAGAAGCATCAAGTTCAAGACTTTATACCTCAAATGAGTGCCAAATGATGATGGGGTTTTGGATCTATAACCATTCATGTAACTCCCCATTCCTGGTATGTATTTAATCCATTTTATGTAATTTTTATAAGAGTGATTCGACGAGTAGCAAGCCTAACTCGTCGAGTAGATGCCAGGATCGGACGCGGGTTTTAAGTGATCTACTTGTCGAGTCCGTTCTTGACTTGAAGAGTAGGGCAGTCTGGGGGAAGCCCTAATATTTAGGGTTTGCACCCTATTTAAGCAACATTATGGGCCTCAAGTCCAACCTCCATCACCTCCAGAGCATTAATCCCGAAACCCTAATCCCCCATAAGTGAACTTGAGCTTTCTAGGTAATTTTGAGAGTTATTGGTGTATCTTGAAGCTAGTGAAAGAGTTGAAAAGACGAGGGTTCAAGGGAGATATGCAGACTTGTAAACAAAACAACTTGATGGTTCGTCCATCTCATGCCCTTCCGCCACTACTTGTAATACAATTTAAAACTGAGTGGGTCAGGCTTGGGAGCCTGGTGAGCATATAGGGTTTTCAACCCACAATAAATATCATATTTAATTTTCACCAACCAACAATAACCCAATTACCCATTCCCGTTATTCTCACTTTAATGTCCCTAAAACATCTAACATAAGGGACCTAGTCTAAGAATATTTCATCGGGGCGACAACACATGCTTCGGGGGTACCTCAGCAATATAACTCAAATAAGGCAACCATGAGGGGGATGGAGTACAGCGAATGAACACCCAAGTTCATTAACACCTACAGGTGGCGAACCTGCTAATGTTTCCACAAGACTGTCTAGAATAGCTAGTGGTCGTCATCTAAACTCCGCTAGATGACTAAATCAAACCACAACGAGGCCTCTCATCTGTTTATTACACACCAACTATCTACCCATGTTCTACCCAACATATTAGTAGATAAAAATTATACAATTTGTATACATAGTTTAAAAACCTGTATAGCATGCTTTAATCAACACATATATCACATAACAGATGTAGCACACACACACATAACACATATCTCATAGAGAATAAATCATATCTATGAGGTAGAAGAAAGTGAATACACATTCACACACATAACCACAAAATTATACACATAATACGTATTCTGTATAAAATACTTCATAATTATGCGATAGAATAAAGTAACTACACACTCACTTGATCAGAAGATGATCAGACAGCACTACGGCTTGCAGAAGTAGTAATCCACAGCAGATCTGGAAGATCTTCACAAAAATCGAACTTCTCGCGGGCAGAGCTTCGACTCGGAAACCGCACTTCTCGGGATCTTCGGGATCTCGGGACTTGCCTCGGGGCTAGAGTATGATACCGGGACTTCGGGATAGCTTCGGGGGTTTTTTGCGCAGAGCTTCGACACGAAAATGAGAGGAAATTGGCAAAAGAACCCGGAACCCTCGCATCCTATTTATAGGAGGCTGGAAGCCTCAATTACGCGGGGCATACAGCAGTACGCAGCGCGTACTGCTTCAAGTTCGTAAGCACATGCGTCATCCGAAGCCACTTGCTGCGATGTCGACACCCTCGGAGTACGCGGGGCGTACTCGAGTACGCAGCGCGTACCTCGGATCAGATCAATGACTCGCTTCGGATAATGCTTCCGATTTTTTATTTAAATTTAAATACAAAATTATTAATAAACTTCGGAAATTCATAACTTCTTCATACGAACTCCGTTTTTGACGTTCTTTATATCCACGGAAAGGTGAGACTACCCTCTACGACTTTCGTTTAGACTCCGTCGGCTAATTTTGACTTTATTTTTATTATTTATTTTTAATAGGACGCGACAGACAAACTTCGTTATAAATTCATAACTTCTTCGTTTGACGTCCGTTGTCGCCTAACTTTTTATCGCTTCGACACCAACAATGAGATCTTCGATTCTCATTTAGATTGCTTCGGCTAAAAACCGCTCGATCTCAAATTGAGTAAAACAGGCTGCATACCGCTAAGCCAAAACTTCGAGAAATCATAACTTCCTCATACGAAGTCAGATTTGGGCGTTCTATATATATATTCGGAAACCTCGTTTCAACTACTACAACATAAATCAAAGATATTAAGTTTATTTTACACTTAAATTTTGACGCTTATTTTTATTCTTAATTAATCAAACCACATAATTAAGCAATTAAGCACAAAACACATAATACTCAAATAATACAATCTTATTATATCAAAACGGGTTACAAAGGTTAACCTAAACCATTACATTGCTAAAAATGGCAAGCCCGGAAACATAGGCGTTACACATAATGGTTTGTGGCTAAATTATAACTATGGATTAGCTACTGAATCGCTACAGAATAGCTACAAAAATAAATAGCTATGGATTTGCTACAAAATAGCTACGGAAGTGGATAGCTACGAAATAACTACGAAACTAAGTAGCTACGGAAGTAAATAGCTACGAATTTTCTGTAGGTAATCCATAGCTAATTACTTTTTATTTAAAAAAACAGTAAAAAATTAATATATATATATATATATATATATATATATATATATATATATATATATATATATATATATATATATATATATATATATATATATATATATATATATATATATAAATATATCTAGTTTTTTCTGTCCAAAAATATTGAAAAAACCCATTACATTAAACTTATAATAATATTGAAATTCAACTACAAAATAAATATTATTATAACAAAACTAATTAACCTAAAAAAAGTATCAAATACAAATACATATTACTAATAAACATTGTCTAATAATACAATAAATGTGTCTAAGTGCTTACAAACGTAAAATTGAGAATTACTTGGTGGATTACTTGGCAAATTATTGAGTATGTTGAATCGGTAGAGGGTGACAAGTGTTCTTCAATTTGAGTTTTGAATCAAAGGCCGCCAATTGTTCCTGTTTCAACACACCATAATCAATGATCACGAAAAATACAAATATAGCAATGTACTTTTACTTATTTATTTATACCTTCCTACATGTACTTATTGGATCATCTGAGTAAAATGGAGGATATCCAACAAGCATCTCATACATTATTGCACCTAATGACCACCTGCATTAATAGTAATACTTAAAAACACTCATGAAACAAAAGAAAATGACAAAAATACCCTCAGCAAAAATAGTAATACGACACTAACCAGTCACACTCTATCCCATATCCTTTCTTCAACAACACTTCAGGGGCAATATAGTCCGGTGTCCCCACTGTTGAAAACACCTTCTCTCACATAAAACCAAAAAGATCAAATTAATTAATCAACAATAATATAAAAATCTCCGATTAAAAACTCATAAAAGAGTAACAGACCAGTTTTCTTCTGTTCATCTGCCAATGTTGAAGCTGTTCATGAGCACTCATCCATCTATGCCCATTCACAGCATCAGGAAAACCATCAATATCCATTGCTTCTCTTATATTTTCATCACTCATGGCTTCATTTTCATTCAATGTAGACAATGTCCTACAATCAAGAGGCTTACACAACCTAAAATCTAAAAGCTTCAGGAAAACCTATTTTTTAGGCCTAGAAATTTTGGACATTTATAGTGAAAATAATCTTTTTAAATAAAGAATAAAAAAGGAAAAATAAAAGTAAAAAGAAATAATGAATACATGAGCTAATAAAAGGAAACAAATAAGGAAGGGTCAATGGTGGCAATTTTGGAAAACATGTTTAGTTATATATAACTAGACAGACTATTTGTAAAGAGTTAAAAATATAATGAAATGATATTTATAAGCTTAAGAGAGAGTTTTTCACTTGGAAATGTTGATAGAAACCCTTGTATCATTTTGTATCATTTTCAAAAGTTGCTCACTTTAGTCTCTTGGTGTGCTGTGGGCAGTGAATTCTCTTTTGTAGGACATCTATTAGGACAACAATTGATTAATTATATCATTTTACTAAACTATTTTCTATTTTGCTTTTGAAACAACCATAAACAGGGAGGAAAAGATGAACATTTTATAGCATTTTAAGCATGAAATACAATGACAATCTGTTGACTTGAAGCATCGAACAAGAACCTGATGACAGATTTTCAAATGTAAGCATCAAACGAAATTAGTTTTGAAGCATCAAGCAATAATCTGGTGGTTTTCAAACAATAAACTATCAACATCAAACACAATATGATGGCAGACCTTCAAATGGAAAAATCTCATGGCTTGAGCATCAAACAATAAACTATAAGCATCAACCTAGGAGCATCATACATAACTCAAACAACCATGGGTTGAGTCTAATTCCAAAAAGATTTGAAGAATTGGAGTAATAACCTTGGTCGCCTGGATAATAGATGGAGCAGAGGAGTTTGAAGAAGGCATCGAACTAAACCCAAAAATCAAAACACACCCTAAATCAAAACAAAGTCTAAATTGAAATCAATCCTAACCCAAAACGAAAACCTAAGTGGAATTAAACCAAAAAAAACTTACTTGAAACAATGATGACAATGGCGATGGCAAGCAGAAGATGGCGATGGCAAGCCGATGACGGCGACGACAAGCAGATCACTGAAGCTAAAAAGGGCGACGATGAATTGGTGAAGAAGATATACGAATTTTGTGATGGCGACGAGAGATGACCGGGGCTAAAAACAATCTCTATGTACAACATTGCCAACAACAGCGGCAAGATGGAACTCCGACGATGAAAACGAAGACGAGAGGGGGTGTAAGGGGGAGGTGCGAGTAGGAAACAGTGAGAGAGAAGAAGGAAAATGAATCAGGGAGGGAGATAGAAAGAAGCGGGAGAATAATGTTTTTTTTATGGATCCCGCTAAATGGAGGCGGGTAAGAGTATTGGAAACCCTAAAATCAAAAATGGCAAAAAAAAGGGTTGTGGGATTCGAACTTGTGTGTATCATAGATAGAACCAAGGAGACTACCAAGTGGCCGAGAATGCCATATCCATACCTTCTTCGTCTACAATAGCTTTTAACCACTTTCAATTCTGTTATTATTATTATTTCCATTATTATTATTATTACTACTATTATTATTTCTATTATTATTTGTTGGGTCATGTTTTATATAAAGTATTGCGTCTATTGGGCTCGTCAGCTAGTTCATTTTGTATCTCCGGTATGGGCCTGTCCATTCGTGAGTTTAGTAGGGTTTAGTATAAATATAGGTGCTTGCATGCATTTTAGAAGAAAAACGATAAAATAGAACGATCAGAGTATTATTCAACAAGTTTATTATTATCGTTCCTGTAACCCTAAAGTCCTCTACAGCGGAAGTTCTTAGTCGAGCTCTGCTGAGGATTGTTTGATCTAATCATTCGACATATTTTGATCCACACTTGTCTTATTTATCGATTTTGTGTTCATTGCAATACTTGTTACAAAGATCTAATCGATCTTCAAGTTTGTTTTATAACTTATCAATTGGTATCAGAGCAGGAGGCTGTGTAATTCATACACATCTTTTCTGTGAAAAAGGTTGCAATTAGGGTTATTCCGCATTAACTAATATTTATTGAGCCATCATCCCATAATTGATGTAACTCAGCATTTATTTGTTTTACCCTAATTTAATATATTACAAGTCTGATCTTTCAAACAGGTTATTCGATCAAGCATGGACGAGTCACAATCAAATCCCATTAACATCTCAAATAGCATTGGATCAACGACGAAAATTCCCATCCTTTACACCCATGATTACGAAGTCTGGGCACATCACTTTGAAGATTATGTCATTGGATCTGAGGACAATGGATATCTTATTTGGGAAGCAATCGTGTCTGGACCATTCGCTCATTCAGCAACGTCAAGAATCATTAAAACTCATAAAGAGTATAATGATCTGTTGAAAGACGTAAAAGATATTGCCCAAGACGAAAAGGATAAATTTCAGTGCAATATTAAAGCATTGAGACTAATCAGATTCGCTCTTCAATCAGATACTTTTAGGCTAGTGAGTTCGTGCAACACTGCTAAAGAAATATGGGATAGGCTGCGAGAGCTATATTCCACAGACGAAGATCTTGAGCATTCCATTCAAACCTTACTTTTGTCTAAGTTTGGTGAATTTAAGCAGAATCCTGAAGAAACTGTGACTCAGACGTTCGATCGCTTCAATCATCTTCTTAGTAAGATGATTAAACACGATATTGAAAGGAAGTTGATTGAACAAAAGGTTACGTTTTTAAACGGTCTTAGATCTTAGTGGAGAGCGGTTGTGTCCACTGTTAAAGCACATGAGCAATTCAAATCTTACTCATTGGCAAAGCTGGTAGGGATTTTGAAATCCCAAGAAAAGATTGTCTTGCAGGAGAAAAATGTGGTTTCAAGCTTGGGATCATTGGCCCTTCTGTCCAAAAGCAAAGGTGTAGTGGAAGATGAAGACCTTAACTTGGAAGACTATGACCTTACCTCAGAAGACTATGCAATGATGGTGTCAAACCCGAAGAGGTTCATCAAGAAAAGGTTTCCTACCAATAAGAACCGAAATTGGCAGGGAAGTTATAGTTCTGAAAAGGTCAGGGAAGAACCGAAGGCAGAAGAACCAAAGAAAGAACCGAAGGCTGAAGGAGAATCGGGTGTGAACTGCTACTATTGTGGAGGAAAGAAGCACTATGCCAAAGACAGTGTCCTAAAGAAAATGGCAGACAAGGATGAGGAGAAAGATGAAGAAGCGATGTTAATGAAAAAGCTGGAAGAGATCAAGAGAAAGAAAACTGTCACTAACCCTTCAATGAATGCTTTAATTGTGCAGGGTTTGGTAGCGGATGATGAGTTCGGTGGCGTGGAGGTCTGGTCAACCGACTCTGAGGATGATGAAGTTAGGAAGCCATCTCATGGAAAGGCTTATGTTGCAAAAGATGAAGGAAGCAGTGGAAAGTGCTTGATGGTGTCGGATGTATCTCATATGAGGGGATACAATACAGATGCTGGGAATGAAGACACGAAGGAGCGAGAGGACTTGTGCTTCACAGCAAAACCTCTTAGTGTGTAGTTTAATGAGCTTGATGAATTAATCAAGAAGGTACAATCTATTTTTGTTTCATTCAAAGTCCCACAAAACTCATATGAAAAAGAATTAAAGAATGTAAATTCAAGAATCTCTCATCTAGACAGCAGTTTAACTCAAACACGGGTCACCAGTTCTAACCTGACTGACCAAATAAGCAGGGTGTCTTCAAAGAGTGAGGAACGGAGGATGTGGATCGAGCTGAAGGAGTCGGAGTTAATCAAATCCAAGGACGAAAATATTTATTTACAAAGAGACAATTTGAAACTTTTAAAACAGAGAAATGTCTTTTGTTTAATTGCTAAGCGTCTTTACACTAATATCACTCAACTTCATTTGAACTGTGAAATAAGGCAGAAAATTCATCGCATGATTTTGCCCTTCCTTGAGTTTAAGGAGGATGAAATTGACGCTGAAGCATATAATTGCGAAAGTGTAGTTTCTTCTGAGGATGTAAATCCAACATATATGTATGGTCTGGACAAAATCGAATCTTTCATAAAGTCCAAGGACCATAAGGACATGCTGAAAAATCTTTTGGATGAAAATGATAAACTGAAACTAAGGACCGAAACCATAGAAAAGTTTGATTCATTGAATGCCAACTTGAGCTTAGAAAATAAAATTGATGTTGAAAATGCATCTGAGCTTAATGAGGATGATGATATGAGTGAAATTTCTGTAGAGGATGTAGTTGACTGTTCTGAGTTTGTCAAGAGCGAACCCGAAAACCACAAAAATCTTATTTCAGAAAATTCTATGGAGTTTGCTCGTCTGTCCCAACAAAAGTCCCCGATCCTTGAAGAAAAAGTTGTTGTATACCAAAAGGTAAGGACGACTCCAAATCAGGTGTATAAGGTCACAGGTGTAACCGAACATCAGACAGCCGAACTCACAGCCATTGTAAACGAAGATAATGCTGATGGTTGTGATGAGTTCTTCTGGTCCGCCCCTATCGACAATGCTGACAAAATTGTTGGTCTGTCAGAAAGAACGTCCTGGAAAACTAAAGGCAGATATGTGTCAGAGCCTTTGAACAAGCCTGATAGCTTCAACGTGGCAAGTACTAGTGGTACAAAAGATGTTCCTGAAGAAAAAGGAGTTTTTGCAAAAGAAGTCACTCCTTCAAGCGAAACATCATCAGTTCAAAGTGAACCAGCTGACAAAAAGCAAAAGCAAAAAGCAAATATCCATCGTCAGCCGAAGCAAGTGAAAAATCAAAAACAGCAAAGGAATCAAAGATACAAGAAGAATCTCTCTGAAACAAAACAGTTTTAGCAATCTCAAAACGCCCATTTCTCTTATCATGACAGAAACTCAATGTCAGAGAAAAGTACTGTTAGATCGCAAGAAAATAATAACAGCCGAAAGGAGAGGTTCGGTTCTGAGGGTAATAACAACCGAAAGGAGAGGTTCGGTTCTGAGGGTCATAACAACCGAAAGGACAAGTTCGGTTCTGAAAAATATGACAACCGAAGACAAAGGTTCGGTTCAGAGAACACAAGCTACCGAAAGCATAAGTTCGGTTCCAAAAGCAAAAGCAACCAAAGTTCTAGGTTCGGTCCCACTAATGATCAAAAACAAAAGGGTCACTTAGAACCTCAAGTCAAGAAAACATCTCAGTCTAAATTCTCTCGTTCTACTTCTTCTAATTCCTCTCAACCTCATTCTAAATTTAATTCTGTTCGCACTCAAAAACCTAAATCTTCAACAGATTTGAAAGGAAAATCGAAGGTTTCATCAGTCCAAATACCTAAACCAGAATCCAAACTGACAGTAACAAATCTCAATAAAATTAAGGTTTTCACCATTAAAAAGAAAGATGAAAAAACGTTAATAAAAAGAACATATCTTGTTGACATATCTCTTACTATTCCTGTTCCTGTGAAAGGCTCACGTGGACCCAAGAAACTTTGGGTTCCTAAATCTGCTTAATTTTTGTAGGTTATCAGTGACGAGCAGTTTGACGAAGAATGGTATATTGACAGTGGCTGCTCACGTCACATGACAGGAAGGAAGGAAGAGCTGAGGGAATTTCGGTCTCTTTCAAACGGTGGAAATGTCAAGTTCGGAAACAACTCATTCGGCACAATAAAAGGCTATGGAATGATAACAAATGGTGATTTTACGATTAGAAAGGTCGCATACGTTGAAGGACTACAGCACAACCTCATCAGTGTATCTCAGCTTGTTGGAGGTACCGGTCTCAAGGTCTCATTCGACAATGAGGGTTCGGAGATAATTGAAAAGAAAACGAAAAGAGTAATTCTCAAATCAGAGCGCAAAGGCGAGATGTTTCCCATGAATCTCAAACCCGTCAAAGGAAATCCAGCTATTTGTCTCCTATCCAAAGCACAATCTCACGAAAGCTGGCTGCGGCACCGAAGGCTCTCTCATCTCAACTTCAAGGATATCAACAAACTTGTCACCGGAGGTCATGTTCGAGGTCTTCCATTGCTCAAGTATGATCGAGAACATTTATGTGTTGCGTGTGAAATGGGGAAGCAGAGTCGTCAAAGTCACCCATTAATTGTAAACACTAAGGTTGTTGAACCACTAGAATTAATTCACATTGATTTGTGTGGTCCATCATCTATCGAAAGCATCGGCGGTAGCAAGTATAATCTTGTCATTGTTGATGACTTTTCGCGTTTTACATGTGTGTTCTTTCTGAAGCACAAATCTGAAGCAACTCTCAAGCTAAAGATGTTTATCATGCAGGTTGAAGTACAGCTGAAGAAAATCGTTCGCAATATCAGAAGCGACAACGGGCTGGAGTTCAAAAATAAAGAATTCGAAGATTTCTTGGCCAAAAAAGGAACCAGTCACAACTTCTCAGCTCCCTACACCCCTCAACAAAATGGAATTGTCGAAAGGCGAAACCGATCTTTGTGTGAGGCGGCCCGAACCATGCTAAATTTTGCTTCTTTACCTCTATATTTTTGGGTTGATGCTATTGCTGCAGCATGTTTTACGCAGAACAGGTCATATCTCATTAAGCGCTTCACTCTCACTCCTTATGAGATCATCAAGAACAGGAAGCCAAACGTCAAATTCTTCCATGTATTCGACTCACGGTGCTTCATCTTCAATTCTAAAGAACATCGTAACAAGTTCGACATCAAAGCCGATGAAGGGATTTTCCTAGGATATTCTCTCACTTCGAAAGCCTACAGGGTATTAAACAAGCGCTCGAGGAAGATAGAATAAACTTATTATGTGACTTTTGATGATAGCTATGTCAAAAAGCTGAAGGCCACCGAAGACATAGTTGGAGAAATTTTTTCTCAAACAGGCCAAGTCACAGCCTCGATCGCAAACCTATTTGAGAAGTTTGTCGAGTTATTCGATGAACCAGAGAAGGCTACTCTCTCGGAAGTCAGTGCAGCAGACAACAAAGTAGATCATCTGAAGCGACTCATCGAAGATGCTGCCAAGCAAATGAATGAAGGAGGATCATGTCCAAACAAACCTCCACAACACGAAGCTTCAGTTGAGGGGGAGGATCCATCTTCTTCATCACAGTCGAGCTCACATAATGAGGGGGAGAACGGTTCTCCAGTTGCTCCTAAAAGCCCAACTGTACCCGAAAGTCCTAAAGTACCCGAAGGTGCTACAACACCCGAAGGTGCGACAACACCCGAAAGCTCGACACCACCCGAAACTCCTGTAGCTCCGGAAACTCAAGACACACCTGAAAGATTATCTGTCGAGGGGGAGAATGACGATGATATTCAATCTGAACTAGAAGAGATGGTAAATGCTGAATTAGATCCATCTTATGATCCAAATTACCCTCCTCTTGTCAAATGGACCAGAGATCATCCTGTTTCACAGGTTGTCGGTAATGTCTCTGAAAAGGTCCTGACCCGATCACAACTAAAGGCAAAGCAAACTTCCTTATTTTCAAAAGTAGAGTTCTGTATGTTTAACTCCTTCGTCTCAAAAGTTGAACCAAAGACAGTTAACACTGCTCTTGATCACTCCGATTGGGTTCAAGCCATGCAAGACGAACTCAATGAATTCGAAAGGAATAAAGTTTGGCGCCTCATTCCAACTCCTCAAGATGCCTTGGTTGTTGGTCTTAAATGGATCTTCAGAAATAAGATGGACAAGGAAGGCAACGTGATACGAAACAAAGCCCGTCTGGTGGTGAAAGGATATTGTCAGGAGGAAGGAATCGACTATGAAGAAACTTTTGCTCCTGTAGCTAGGCTGGAATCTGTTAGAATATTTCTTGCCTATGCTGCACACAAGAACTTTGAGGTCTACCAAATGGATGTCAAGTTCACATTTCTAAATGGAGAACTTGAAGAAACTGTGTATGTAGAGCAACCTCCTGGATTCGTCAATGAAAGGTACCCCAATCACTGTTATATTTTGGACAAAGCGGTATATGGACTGAAACAAGCTCCGAGGGCCTGGTATGAAACACTAACCAAGTTTTTAAAGATGTCCAAATTCAAACAAGGTTCGGTTGACCCAACCTTCTTTCGTAAGAAGGAAGGTAACCACCTTATGATTGTTCAAATTTATGTCGATGATATCATCTTTGGCTCAACGAATCCTAGCTTAACGGCTGAATTCAGAAAGCTGATGGAGACTAAATTTGAAATGAGCTCAATGGGTCCAATTAACTTTTTCCTTGGTTTAAATATTAGACAGGGACCCGAATGCATCTTTATTAACCAGGAAGCTTACACGAAGACTCTCCTTGCAAAGTTTGGCATGATGGGAGACTCAAAGGTTAAAGTTCCAATGGCGTTCGGCACCAAGCTCACTCCATCCTTGGATAAGCCAGCTGTTGATATTACGCTATATCGACAGATGATCGGCTCTCTAATGTACCTTACTGCTAGCAGGCCTGATATAATGTTCTCTGTTTGTTACTGTGCTAGATTTCAGGCGAATCCTCGTGAACCTCATATGCTTGCAGTAAAGAACATTCTCCGGTATCTCAAGCGAACTACCTCTTTAGGCCTATGGTATCCATCCAACTCAGGCTTCTTCGTTCAAGCCTACTCAGATGCAGACCTTGGAGGTTGTGGACTAGACAGGAAAAACACCACAGGAGGCTTCCAATTCCTTGACGGGAAGTTGGTTAGCTGGCAATCAAAGAAACAGACTTGTGTGTCTCTGTCTACCGCTGAAGCAAAATACATCGCAGCTGCCTCCTGTACTTCTCAAGTGATTTTGATCTAAAGCCAACTCCGGGACTATGGACTCAATATGAAAAAGATCCCACTATATTGCGACTCTGAAAGTGCAATTAGGATCTGTCATAACCCAGTGCAACACTCCAAGACTAAGCACATAGCACTGAGGTATCACTTCATTAAGGATCATGTGGAAGATGGGAACGTCGAAATACACTTTGTTCGAACCACTGATCAACTGGCTGACATCTTCACCACAGCTCTTCCTGAAGCATCTTTTAACAAAATACTACAAGGGCTAGGTATGATGGAATCGGATTCAGTACCAAAAATTACCTCTCAAACTCAAAAGCAAGAAGCGAAATAGACCGAACGTTCGGGTTCGGTTGCATAATCTGCTTTTCGCTCATCAGTCAAAGGTAACTTTCTTGGTTGTAGATCTTATGTATAATTTTTCCAAATGCGTTTATCTTATTGTCAAAGTTATTCTCTTTTTTTAAAACCTATTTTCTTTGCCAACCGAAATCAACCGAACGTTCGGGTTCGGTTCCAAAAATTTTTCTCACCCGAAATAGACCGAACGCTCGGGTTCGGTTCCAAAGTTTTTTTTAACAACCGAAATAAACCGAACGCTCGGGTTCGGTTCCAACATTTTTTTTTTATGTCTTAATTTTTTTTATTTATTATTTTTATCAAAAATTCCAAAAATATTTTTCTTATAAATTCAAAAACTCCAAAAATATTTTGTTATTTATTTTCTTTTTGGTTCTATTTTTTTATGTTTGTTTATGGGGAATTCGTTTACTTAGCTAAGTGTCCCTAGAAGCATGCTGCTGTATGTGTCTAAAGCCTCACCTGATTTTGAATAAAAGCCTTAATGAATTGGTATACACAAACCTTGTCTTCCTAATTAGGCTCTCATATTTATTCTAATCACGAGCTACCTAACTCTCTTTTCACATGAGATAAAAGTTTTCTGCTTGGTCCTTCTCTTCACAGCAGAGGTACTTTGGTTTCTTTACAACATCTACATTACATTTCTCCATCCTCTTCGTTTCACAAACGTAACCCTTGAGACTCTCTGAAATTACCACTGAGGTTTATGGTTACACAATTTCTGAGTTCATGATCTTAGTTTCGTGCCACTACGAGCTAAGTGAAACCCAAAATTCAATACCTAATACGAATTGACGGCGAACAATTATTTTGCTTAAGTTTTCACTAATGAATTGACGGACGTACCTCCATGAAATCTCAAAATTTTCTTTTGAGTGATTCCTATGAAATTGTTAAAACCAATAACATTTCTTCCCTTGGGATCCAGTTTTAAATTTTTGTTGAGATTTTATATATATATATATATATATATATATATATATATATATATATATATATATATATATATATATCCTAGCCAAATTAAATTATCTCAAACCTACTTGTTCAACAGACTACACTGGTCTCACAAGTACTTCGTTCGATTTCTATCTTATATCAATATTAGGAATTTTGAATCGAAGCGAAAGCCACCCTAATAAGCCTGATTAAAAGAAGCCTTTCAACACTTCCTAATAAGTGTTTGATCGTTATTCAACGAGAAACCACACAAACACTTTAAGGTCTCTCTTGACTTTGAAGGAAGAGATTCGTGCCCGGGATCATTTGTTTCGTGTCTTTATTGACATCACATTTTTTTCCCAAAAAGTGTTGCTTTATTCCTTTTCTTTTACACCCTAAGCACGAAAATCTTTGATTTTCCAAAATTCAGGTTCTATTAATTACGAGGCATTTTAATTGGATTAGCGGTTGATTAAAGGTTGTGGTTGATTTTCATCCACGTGGACGAATTTCTAAAAAGATGTCGTTACAATTTAAAGGGATAAGATGACGACATGATGACTCAGGCGGGAGTCTAATCGCTTTGATTTCAAAAGGCGCAAGAGGGAAGCGTGAGAATCTGAACCGTTTCGTCTCCAAACGGCGCCTGATGGGAAGGCGTGATATTAGGGGCCTGACATTCTCTCTCATGAGTGATCATCGGCAACCCCAACTGTCACGCATCAGTCAACTCCGAAAAACCCTTCGTTTTTCAATCGAAGATTTGGGAAGATCTTTCTCTCTCCTTAACCCCCAGTATAAAAGGAAACATAATCCACCGTTTACCTCTTTACTGCAATTAAAATTCCCAGAGAGCAAGAAATCCTTAATCCTTCACTGTTCATCATCTTCTTCACTTTCTTCAAGCAATGGCAGATTCTTCCTCAGTTCACGCAACATCCCACATTTTGCCCATTCGCCCACAACAAAGCTTAATCATCGATTTAACCCCTCATGCTTACGACGCATTCATGTTCCCCATCATTGAGTGTCTAAAGTTTTCTCCAATCGCTCCTGCACTTACCAGGGCTGAAACTGTTCCGATAGAGTTCTTGTCACAGATCTTTGCGACCGCTCACTACGACAAGGTCGTCGACAGAATCTTCTTTGATGTCTTTGAGCACAAGGCATCAATTTCAAAGCAGAGGTTTTGCTCGCTGTTAGGGTTTGAACCTGATTCTTCGAGGGCTAACCCTGAAACGATTCCAATGGGTCACTTGTTCAACATGTTCTAAAACATGGGCTACACGGAGGTGCTTACTACGGTCACGAAGTTCAAGAAGTCATGTCTACCCCCACAGTGGAATGGGATGTTCACGGTTTTGTTCAAAGGTTTATCTGAACGAAGTGCCGGGTATGATGGAGCCAGCCGTTTATTTCTCTCCATATTGTATGGTATCTACAATGGCATCAACATGGATTATGGGTCTGTTCTATGGCAACAACTCATCCAAAGTCTCTCCTCTACTTCCAGACATTCAGAGATTTCGTATGCTAGGTTCTGGACTCTTATCACGAAATGGGCGATGGACAAGTACCACGTCCCCATTGTCGTTGGTGCTCTAATGTCTTCGATTGGTACCTTCCGTACCACGAAGATCATTGTGTCGGACGCTTCAAAGTTTCCGTTCAATAGTTCTATTCTGGGAACCATGTATGGGGATGTTCCTGCAGATAGTCGGATTATCAGGACGTACAAGGAATTCAAGCGTTATGGTCCGAGGGATCTTACTCCGGAGATGCTGAAGTCAATACATGACGCCGACAAGCCTGCTCCAAGAGGCAAGAAGGTTGATAAAGGGAAACAGGTGGCTAAAGGGGAAAAAGGCCCGTCTCCAAAGAAGAGGAAACCCACCAAGGCTGCTCAGTCTCCGCAGCAGAAGAGAAGAAAAACTTAGCCGAGGCGAAAGCTAGTTATCGCTTCCTCCTCAAGCGAATCTGAGGGTGACAGTTCAGATTCTGATGACTCTCCATGTGGCAACACTCCACCTAGATCTCTAACTCCTGAAGTTCATGTCTCTACCTCTCCAATTTCCTCTCCACCTTAAACCATTCCTATTTCTATTCCCCCATAACTTCCACTAATCCAATACCACCCACTTCCATCCCAATACCACCACCAATATTTACCGATGCAACCACAACAACCACTACAGATGTTAGAGCCAACGTATCTGATACGGGGGTTCATACTGATGCACCAAAATCCACTCTAGCACCCGAAATCACCCCAACACCCGAACCTACACCTACACCCGAAACAACCCAACCCGAACCTACCCATACTACTGAACCACCAGCTTCACCACCACCACCTTCTCCTAGTCATGCTTCATAGGGAGAAGAACCACTCCTTGGCGGGGAGAATATGACGTTTGACTCGGTCTACTATAGCCCGTTTCAAGTACAGAGTGATTACGATGACGATGCTCCTGTCACCAAAAGACATCTCAAGGAGCTCCATGACAAAATTGACTCGCTCATCGCCTCCTCTTCCACTTCTCAGTCATCCCTTTCTGAAGATGCAGTTCAGAATATTGTTGAAGCTTTCTCCAAAGCTCAGCAATATTCCCTT